>NC_048315.1:22857948-22981158 GCF_013100865.1 Trachemys scripta elegans | reverse complement strand
GAGGCAGCGTGCGCGGGTGTGTGTGTGTGTTGTACCCGAGGCAGCGTGCGCGGGTGTGTATGTGTGTTGTACCCGAGGCAGCGTGCGCGTGCTCGTGTTGCTCTCGTGCGGGGCAGGTGCTGTCTGAGCAGCGAGGGCCCCTCATCGCGCCGCTGTTGTGGAAAGTGCTGCAGGGGACAGGAGATCATGAAAGCCTCCTTGGGAGTCCGGGGAACGGGTCACCCTTAGTCCAGACACCCTGAGAGAGAGAGCGGCTCTGTGCCCCTGGGGAGGGACCAGGCGTCACGCCCCTCCCCAGCAGGGCAGCTCCAGGTCCTGCCTGCTATGGGCTAGAGGAGCAGTTGGGGCTGAAACCCGCTTCCCCTCAGGTTACACCCCCGCCAGCCGAGGCACTGCCCGCACAGATGGGCGAAGGCAGGGCAGGCACTGCCTGTGGTTGGCTCCCTACATGAGCAGCACGTTGCAGACTTGTCCTGGTGGCTCCTGGAGCCAGGCCGCTCTCCAGGGCCGTGCTGGCAATGGCTCAGCTGTGCGGCTCGGGGTAATGCTACAGAAACCGCTGGCTCCAGTTCAAGTCTGGTCGAGCCTGTAAGAAAACAACAGCAAGGCAGTTCGAGCCCTCGGCTCCCAAACAATGGCAGTGGCTGGGCTGTTTTTCCCTGAGAAGGAGAAGAAAGAGCTGGCGAGGCAGGGCCGCCCTGCTGCAGCTGGGCCTGCAGGCGCTCCACAGGCTGCTCTCGAGCGATGCTTGGAGCGAGATGAATAAAGGAGGGCTGTAAACCGGCATCTCGCGCTGTGTCTGACCCAGGCGAGGATACATTAGTTTTGGACAGAACAGCCAGTCTGGGAATTGAGTGGACAGCTCACGGCTGGTTTTAGAGCTTTAGAGAGCAGGAAACAACGTCTCTACAGTGGTCACGCTGCTTTCCAACACTGGCAAGAGTACAGCAGAGGGGCCGGCCTCAGAGCGGGGGTGAGAGGAGCCAGTCGGTAACTCCGAAATCCAGTCACTCTGGTAACAGCCCCGGCCTTCTAGGGCACTTCAGCTGGACATCAGGGCCAAATGCACCCCTGATGTCAGTGGAGTTACACTGGGTGACAGGGTGTCTGATCTGACCAGAAGACCCCCCAGTCTAGCAGCCTCTGGGTTCTAACACTGCTCCGGAGCCCAGCAGGGACCAGCCGTCTGGCAGCGACGCCAGAAAAGAGTCAGAATCCTTCCGAAAGCTGCTGTTCTCTGGCCCCCCCTGAGCCCCATCGGAAGGAGCAAAGTGTAGCTACTTCCAGGTGTGCGCTGAAGGGACGGGCATAGGAGCCCTGAGCTCAGCGGCTTGAAGGGAACCAAAGCTCTCTGCAGGAGACAGGACGGGCTTGCTCTGGTCGCACCAGGCCCAGCAGTAGGAATCTGCCCCATGGCAGTTCTGTGCAGCCTTTTCTGCCCTCTGGGCTGCAATCTGTTTGTGGGCTGGCGTAGGGAAATGCTATGAATGGAACATGGACCTGGATTATGGCGGGTGCAGGGGATCGTGAAAGGGCTGGTTTATCTGGGGAAAGCAGGCCAGCCTGGGCTGACAGCTAGTGGACTCTGCTTGAGGAGTGATGCCTAATTCAGCAAGGAGACCAGAGACTGTCAGAGAAAGCAGAGACTGTCTGGGGCAGCAGGGCCTCTCTTTCGGGACATTGCTCTGCTCTGCACTGGGGTTGTCACACAATCAGGCCTAGCAGAGGCTAAGCTGGGGCCATTGACTTTGCAGAACCAGATGGGGCAGTAGCAGAACTGCCCAGGACTTAGCTGTAGCCAGGGCCGGCTCTGGGTTTTTTGCCGCCCCAGGCAAAAAGTCTCCGGTCGCCCCCCCCCCCGCCCCCCAGCGCGGCAGGGGAGGGCGCGGGGGGGAGGGCGGCCGGAGCCCCCGGGGGAGGGCGGTGAGCCCCGGCCGGGGCTCCGCTCTCCCCGGCGGCCAGAGCGCCGGGGGGAGGGCGGCTAGGTCTGGCAACCACAGGTCTGAGAGGGCCTTCAGAGTGATGAAAGCAGGAAGGCTTAGGACAGCCATCTCCTGGTGCCCACTTGCCCACTCTGCATCCAGTTGGATTCATGAATGAGGTTAAGATGGGTGGGTGTGTCGTGCTCGCAATGAGGTCTGGGCCACAACAAGCCAGACAGTTAATAAGCCTGGAAGCGGATAAGGTTTGAGGTTGGGGCTCAAGCCAACCATTTTATTTATTTTAAAAGAAACCCCAAGACATCACCTGGACTGGCTTTAGCGCATAGAACCTTAGCGCAGAGGACACTGCGGCAAAGATGAAATACGGTGTCGCAAACGCAACCCCAGCTTCAGCAAGAGACAAATTCTGTGAAAGAGTGCCAGGAATCCTTGAGACACGCAAAGGTTTGTAACTGACAAAAGCTGCTAGTTCAGCATGGTGGCTCTCCAGACAGACCTGAAGTGGCCTGTCCTATCTTGACAGTTGGAGTGCCATGAAATGTCTGTATGAGCAAACTCCACTTTCATTCTTGGGCAAACAGGTCCCCAGCTGGGCCCCTTTCAGATGAGCTGTGGGTTTGTTAGGGAGAAAACGTTACTGAAAGATTATTAAGAATAATAACTATATGAGCATGGCTGGCAGGTGGCCATCTAAGAGGAGAGGTGGCTTACTGACCTGGAACAATCAAAAATCTAAGCATATGCAAATCAGCCAGTCCAGGTGATGTGGTCTTTAGGGTAGTAAAGAAACTGGCGCATTAACTTAATGAACTACTGATCATGATTTTCTTTTTGTAAATTATGAGCAACTGTGGAAATAGCAGAGGATGGAAAGAAATCACATGTATTACAGCTCACACAACATTAAAGGGAAGAAAAGTGACCCTGGCAACTCCTGTGAACTTTTATTCCTAGTGACATAACGGTATAAGTATTAAGAGAGCAAGTCATTCAACACTTAGGGCCAGATCTGCAGAAGTCCCCAGCACCCAATGGTTCTTGTTGTGACACTTTGTGGCTGGATTTCAGCCCCCAACACGCTCAGCACGTATGAAATGTGGCCACTTCCCCAGGTTGACGGGAGCGCACTAAAGCCCTGATCCTGAAAACCACGTCCGCACACAAGTGAGAGCAGCCCCATTGACTTCGTGAGGCGGGACTGTTCACCTCATGCACAGTCTGCGTCTGAATGTTATTCTCAAACAGGAGAATAACAAACAGCGACTTGGGAACTTCCTGTAGGAATTTTTTGCATGAAAAATCATTGTGCATGTTGAGAGACACTTTGTAATGGATCCATAGCCCCATCTGGCCACTGACCAGCAAGGGCTGATATAAATCCACAACTAACAGCAAATGCAATTCACTGCTTGTGAAAATATTTACACATCACTGTTTGTACGATTCAGCTCCACTAATGAATTCAGAGACGATACCAACATGGGAAGAGCCCAGAAAGCTGATCACAACAGAGAAATAATACAAAGGGTCTTGGAGGGAGAAAAAGAATCCAAAACACAGATCTGCAATGGGAGGAAAGGATCTGGCAGTGGTGATGCCAAAAGGACTTTGAGGGAAGAGTGGATGGTAAATTAGACGATGTAGTTTGTATATACAGCCCCAAAGGTCTCACTTCATGGAGCAATGTGTGATAGTCCCCGTACAGGTTCACGTGTGGTCACACCCGGAATGTCATGGTCACTATTACCTGAAAGATACTGACAAAATTAAGGAAGCCAGAGAAGAGCAACCTTAAATGATCAAAGAGCCAAAGGGACTAACTGTGACGAGGGAATAAAAGAGAGAAACCTAAGCCATGGCTTGCAGGTGGACAAGCTACACTCTGCATGTATTGCAAACACCAAGGATACAGAGGAGTTGTTTACTGGGTACCTGGAGATGAATGAAAATGCAGGCTGGCTGCCAGGAGAGACTGACAGAGACAGACCAAGCTGTGGAGCTGCCTCCATGGGAAGTGATAGAATCCTCCTCACCCGAGACTTTTAAACCTCCCCTGGATAAACCCTTGTGAATGTGCTGTAGGGAATGATCCTGCCGTTGCAGGTAGCTGTGCTGGGTGAGCTCACAGGGCTTTTACCAGTCTGTGTTAGCCACATAGCAATGGTCTTGCTGAGAAAACAGGCCACGCCCTAAACAGCAGGTGGGACAAGCCAAGGCTGATGGCAAAGATCCCTACCACAGTTGTGGAACACAACTACCGACAACCTGCAATACTTGCCCAGCTGCTGTTGAGCCAGAGGCTTCATTCACTACCGTACTCCACAGAGAAACAGCTGGAACCTAAGCGGGGCGAGTCCCCAAAAGCATTCCTGCTAGAAACGGGCCGTGCGGAACACTGGGGTTCAACCCAGGTGAGAGAGGACAATGGCCTCTGGAATCCTGCTTTCAGAATGAAGCAAAGGTCACTTCAGGTGGGCCTCCTGGATGGATGGACTACGGCCAGCTGTTATTATTTGCTCCAGACAGAAAAAAATCACGAGGTTGTGAACCTGCCAGTGATCTCTGTGGTCCTGCCAGAACCTGGGAGACAGGCTGCTAATACAGACACGCCCACCAGAATGGCACGTCCAAACCCTGTTCCTTCAACCACAACCTGTCAGCCATCCAAGCAGCAAGCAGTGAGGAAAGCTTTGAGCTGTGTGGCCCCCAAGGGGGTAGGTCAGGGATTGAAATCCCTCGGCCCACGCCGCTTTCCATAGCCCCCATTGGCCTGGAACGGCGAACCGCGGCCAGTGGGAGCCGTGATCGGCCGAACCTGCAGATGCGTTAGGTAAACAAACCGGCCCGGCCCGCCAGGGGGCTTCCCCTAGCGGACTGAGTGCTGAAGGTTGCCGATCTCTGGTGTGTTTGTGCTGTGCGGGGTGTGTTTCTTCAGTAACAAGATAGAAAACAATCAGTGCAACTGATGATCACCACTGCTGAGATTGCCATGGTGAATTGGAAGGAGGAAGATGTTCCAGAACGTGTCACTCTCGCTTCCATTCAAAGAGCCTCTCTCTGCTCCAGAAAGTGATTCCCTTTGCATTAGTCACTGAGTCAGGACGAGTAACAACTGTGTCGTCCTAGTGTTCATCAAGAAAAAATATTACCAGAGAGACCGGCCTGGGCTTGAGCTGGCGGGGGGGGTACGGAGAGGCTGGCAAGGGGGGAGCAGGGCTTGCAGAGCATGACCCTTGGCCCAAGCAGTGTGTGCGGCACAGACAGTATCACAGAGAGGCCGGCCTGTGCCCGGGTGGGAGGAGAAACGGTCCAGTGTCTGCAGAGTTCTGCCTGGCACTGGCTAGGAGAGTCTCTAAATTACGCCTGTGGGGCCCTTACTGCTCCTGGTTCTCTGCAGCCCAGATGACTCCTTTTCTCTTGCAGGGCCTTGGTGAGATCAGGTGGGGGCTGGGCTGTCTGTGCTCTGTGTTCTTGGGGATCACGAGGCCGTTCAATCCCGGGGGGGCCATGATCTCAGTGCCCTGCAGCATTTGTAGCACATCTGGTCAGCCCCTGTGTAAGCGCTCCAAGGGGAGGGACCCGTGGGAGGGCTTTCGACAGGAAATGAGGGCAGTTTGTTTTCCTGGAGACCCCACACTGCTGCTGCCTCGATGTGATGTGTCTGCCTGCTGACCGCCACCACCGCTGAGCAGAATCGAAGGGCCTGGCAGCGAGGGCAGATGGAGGGATCTCACACATCCAGCAGAGGGGAGAGACAACTGAGGAGGCTAGCAGTATCATGTGCAACCAAGAGAGAGCATGGGGGGGCTAGGTAGGGTGGCTGTGGGCAGCACAACCAGTGAAAAGCCGACCACGCAAGGAGAGCACGCAGGAGTCAGACACTGGGGATGATTTCTTAGAATCTGGTCAATTACACACAGTGGCCCTTTGCCAAGAAGGGTCCCTGTGGCCTCTTACAATACTTTGTTGTGTAGAGCAGAGGAGACGCCTCCACTAGGGGAGGACAAGGGACTGGCTGACCAAATGCCATGGGCTGAAGCCAGCCTGCAGTCCCCGGAGAAAGCACACTCACGGCTGTTGCAACACGCGGGTTAAGGGTGAGATGCACATTCCATCGGAAACCCCTATTTTCAGCTGTTTATACAGTTCTCAAAAAACATCCTTTTGGATTGAATTTGCTCATGCTTGATCTCAGCCCAAACATGAAGAATTATTTTGGGATGGTTTAAACAAAAGTTGTTCAGCTGTTCCTGAGTAATGTAAGCATCAAAAATAAATGTGTTTTCCTCTTTTCAGACATTTTCTGTCCTCATTTGTGCTCAGAGAACTCAAAACTAGCTTCACATTTTGGAAACTTCAGACTTGGCAAGTGCCTGGCTCTCAATGAGGGATCCTGGCTTTAATCAGCTGGACAATATTTCCTTAAGAAATAATGAAGTGGGAAAGGATCACAAATTGCACCGAGCAGTATTTTGTTTTCTTTAAAGGAAAGTTCCTGTGAATAGTTATAATAAATCCGGGGCCAGGCATTGCTGCTGTAGGAGTTGAGGGCTCCCAGCAGGAGGTGATCAGAACTTGGCACTAGCTGGGCCAATAGGGAATTAAATAAAGAGTTAATAAACACAGATATTCCAAAACCAGCCCCTAGGTTAAAGCAAAGTTAAAAATATAAACACAGACTATTCCCAAAGGCAAGGTTGCCATGGTCACTGGTATATTAAGGTGACATTTCACTGTCTAACTAGCTACTGACAATGTTTAATACATGCAATGTGAATGGTATTACAAGAACCTTAAAGTTGTTTTGTATTTCCTTGCTGTGATATCAATGGTGGTGGGTTTGTTGTTAATTTCCTTGGTTTTAATTTACTTTAACAAAGGGGTTGGGGCTGAGAATAGCAAAAAAGTGTGGATAGCTCATTTCATCTAAGGCACTTGACATACTTTAAAATATCAGCGAGTTAAGCCCCACAATCCCCCTGTGATGTAGTGAAATACACATAAAGAACAGTTCATGCTGTCATTTCTGGACTGGGACACAGCAGCTGAAAGAGCGCACCAAACCATAAGGAGTGTTGTGTCTCTGGAGTAGCAGAACGGGTAGCTCTAAGTCACAATGTTTGGATATAGACCCAGATATGAACCTCTCCATGGCTCTCAGGTGTTCAAATCAGGGGTCTCACCCTGTCTCAATATGGAAATAAGTTGCCAGCCAGATGCCACGTTCAGAACAGGATTTTCCCGAACTTTGCCAAGATTTACAGTGAGGGTGGATAGGGATTTTTATTCTAGCCTATGTGACCTTCACTCCCCAAGTGTCTATGCACAGCCACAGCCCTGATCCTGAACCTCTGATCCCCGCAGCCTGCCAGCAAACGCCAGCCATACCCTGGCTTCCACCAGCCTGGTTACTATCTGCAGGTGACCCTAACACACTCCCAGGCCTGAGTTTCCCCCCCAAACACTGTCCAGCCCCCTCCTGGACAGCCTAGACATGCCAGATTTATTTAGAAGGTAAATCATCGAAAACACAAAGTAAGCACAGGAATGTAAGTACAACTACTTTGTTTCATCAAACTTATGTATTTATTAACATTATACAAAAGCAACAGCAGAAGAGTCCCTGAGCTGGTAAACTTAAAAAAAGTGTGTAATTTTTCATGTATACTTAATTTTACTGCGAAATTAAAATAAATATATAATTCTATCTCTTTCATTCTATAGTTCTGCTATATCTAGGTTTAAAGAACTGACCAACTTCAACGATTTTGGATAAGGGGTGCGAGAACATATTTTGTGAACCTAAGGGGTGCAGGCTGCAGTAAAGGTTAAGAACCACTACTCTAAGGATACAATACACAACAGCTTACCACCTGAACTGGAGTTACCCAAACAGTTTAACTTAAACACACTGGATTTGATTGAACAATAAAACAAGTTTACTAACCAAAGAAGATAGGATTTTAAGTGAACCCAAGTAGAGGCATTACAGTTAGAAATGGTTACAAGAAAAATAAAGATAGAACAATTTCTGATGCTTCAACTTAACAAACTAGGCTTGATTTAAGGCAAAGTTCTTACCCACATGGGTAAGAACCTCTTTGGTCAGGACCCCGCCCGCAGTTTTGTCTGCTTAGGTGAAAAGCTAGAGAGAGACACACACACAGAGAGGGTTCACACTGCAGATAGTAACCAGGCTGTAGGAGCCAGAGTGGGGCTGGCATTTGCTGACAGGCTGCTCAGGTTCTGGACCAGGGCTGTGGCTGCACACAGACACTCCGGGGCTGAATTTCATGCTGGTGGCTGTTTGTGAGCAACTTGGAGAGAGCAACAACAGCAAGGCCTTGTAAGGCACCCCAGGTTGCAGGGCAGTGACACAGCTCCTTGCTGGTCTGGATTGCACCCTGGAAGGTCACAGCCTATGTCTAGTCACAAGAGAGTGAAACGATATTAATATCCTTAGACGCATTTCTGCAAAGTCCAGGCGCCCCAAAACACCACAGCTCTCTTACCCAGGGAGTACGGAGCTGTGCATTCAGGGCATCAGACAGCACAGTTCAGAAATCAGTTATTTTAGCTGGGAAGTGATCAAATGAAAAGAAAAATGAGTCACAGACATTGAACCTAATTTCTTTAGGCAGCTTCCACTCATGCCAGTTCCACACTGCCACATGCATCTGCAGGGCACTTAGTCCCTGATCCTGCACCCAAATGAGACAAGGGGAATTTTTTTCACTCAGGCCCTGTCATAACTATAAAGGGAAGGGTAACAGCTGTCCTGTGTACAGTACTATAAAATCCCTCCTGGCCAGAGACTCAAAAATCCTTTTACCTGTAAAGGGTTAAGAAGCTCAGGTAACCTGGCTGGCATCTGACCTAAAGGACCAATAAGGGGACAAGATACTTTCAAATCTTCGGGGTGGGGGGAAGGCTTTTGTTTGTGCTCTTTGTTTGTGAGTGCGTTCGCTCTTGGGACTGAGAGGGACCAGACGTCAATCCAGGTTCTCCACATCTTTCTAAACAAGTCTCTCCTATTTCAAACTTGTAAGTAAATAGCCAGGCAAGGCGTGTTAGTTTTCCTTTGTTTTCTCAACTTGTAAATGTACCTTTTACTAGAGTGTTTATCTTTGTTTGCTGTACCTGAGACTAGAGGGGAGTCCTCTGAGCTCTTTAAGTTTGATTACCCTGTAAGGTTAATTTCCATATTGATTTTACAGAGATGATTTTTACCTTTTTCTTTTATTAAAAGCCTTCTTTTTAAGAACCTGATTGATTTTTCCTTGGTTTAAGATCCAAGGGGTTTGGATCTTGATTCACCAGGAGTTGGTGGGAGGAAGGAGGGGAATGGTTAATTTCTCCTTGTTTTAGATCCCAGCGGGGTTGGAACTGTATTCACCAGGAGTTGGTGGGAGGAAGGAGGGGGGATGGTTAATTTCTCCCTGTTGTAGATCCCAGGGGGGTTGGAACTGTATTCACCAGGAGTTGGTGGGAGGAAAGAGGGGAATGGTTAATTTCTCCTTGTTTTAGATCCAAGGTGTTTGGATCTGTATTCACCAGGGAATTGGTGAAGGTTTTTCAAGGCTTCCCAGGGGGGGAATCCATTGGAAATGGTGGCAGCGGAACCAGGGCTAAGCTGGTAGTTAAGCTTAGAAGTTTTCATGCAGGCCCCCACATTTGTACCCTAAAGTTCAGAGTGGGGATACAGCCTTGACAGGCCCTTAGTCCTAAATCGCAGAAGCTGGTTCAAGAAGTAACTATAGTTCAACCACTCTGGATGTATCCACCCTGGTGCTGGAAGGTGTGATTTCCAGCCCAAGGAGGCATACACAGGTCAGCTCTGATGAAGCTACTGTGCTAAAAATAGAAGCCTAGCGACAGCCGCACAAGCAGCAGGAGGGATAACCACTCTGAGTACACTAGGCACAAGCGTTTAGTGCCCTCGTTCAATAAGTGCGAGTGCAGGTATTTGTAGGGACCAGGGCGTGGGCAGTCGTGCCTAATGGTTAGTCAGGTGCCTGGCACCAGAGCTGGAGCCAGAGTCAGCGTCAGGGGTAGGGTGTAGGAGCAGGAGCAGGAGTCAGACAAGTAGGCAGGGTCCGTAGTAACAGCCAGCCAAGAATTCACCTAGTTACTCAGACGACTTCAACCAGCCAGGAGCTTTGTGGGCGGGGCTCTTTGTGAGCTAGAGCGTCAGCAGCCCCCTTCTCCAGTGGTTCAGGGGAACTGCTGGGTGGCGGCCAAGGTCTGAGCCAAGGGGCTTATACCCTCTTATACCCTAAAACAGGGCAAGCAGTGCTGGATGCAGCACACCTCCCTTTGGAGCGCTGCCGGTGGACGCTCCTGAGAAGTGGGGGAGGCACCGGCACCTGGACTGAGCACCCCACCCCCGCACTGCGCCCCGAGACCCCGCCCCCGTTTGGCCTCTTCCCCTGTGGCTCTGCCTCTTCCCAGCCCTGCTCCACCCCTTCCCCGAAGGCCCCCCGCCTGCTGCTCACACCTCTCTGGGGAAGGGGGTGGAGAGCTGCAAGCCGCCAGTGGGAGGGGCATGGGGGCAGGGGCAGAGAACAGTGAGCGGTAGGCGTGGGGAGCCCCAGGGGAAGAGCAGGGGTGGAGCACGGGCAGGGCCTCAAGGGGAGGAAGCTGAGCGGGGGCAGGGCCTTGGGGTGGGGCCACAGTCCGGGGGCCAATGGCCCCTTCTCTTTTAGGGAACTTCCAGTGGTGGTGCCCAGCCTCCCCAAAGGCAAGAGTCAGTACCTAGGGACCTGCAGGCCTTGGTTTGAGGCATGTAGTCCCTCACGTCATCCCTTCCCCTGTGGGCTGGGTTTTCCAGGCTGTTTTCTGTGGAAGACATTCACCAGGTCACAGCATAGACATTCTCAACCCGTTCCCAGAGGCGCTCTTCAGGCCTGTAGCCTTCCCAATCCACAAGATATCAGAGTCAATCCTGGCTGGTTCAAGCATGAAGGATCACGATATACTCATCATGGTCTTGAACACGATCCAGTGTGGGAGGTGTTGGGAGCAGTGAGGGGCTTCAAGAGTGAGATATGAAAAACTGGGTGTATTTGGAGAGAATGAGGTAAATAGAGTTCAAAGGTGACTGGGTTAATTTGCCAGTGAACTCAGTAGGGGCCAAGAAAATGGCAGTCCTATTTATGAGATGGCCTGTTCATGTATAGGTGCTTTGTTGACAGCCAGACCTTCTGGCCTACCAAATGGGTGGACCCTTCCTATCATCAATGGGTCGAATATTGTTTGCAGCTCATCTTGGCATCCTGCATTTGAACTCTTAAGTTATCCTGGGTGTCACATATCTGTTATATCCGGTCCCAGGCTGCTGGATTGTGGGAAGTTGCGGGTAGCTCCAGTAGAACTGAGGGAGGAGCTCATGGTTTAGAAAAAAGGGGCTTTATCCCATAGAAGAGTGTTCTGTGTTATTGTACGCAAACTCTGCCTGAGATAGCCGCAAGGGCCAGTACTTCTAGTGGAGGTTTATGCAGCACTGAAGAAACTTCTCTAGCATCTGGTTGATTCCCTCTGGCTTGACCATTTGTCTGAGGGTGGTAGGCAGAGGAGAGAAAGGAGTGGATTCCCCAAACTTGGATAGCTTCTCTCCAGAAGCAGGAAATAAACTATGCACTGCACTCAGAGACAATGTTCTCTGGGAGGTCATAGAGGCAGACAATTTGGTCCACCCAGAGCTGAGTGGTTTCCTGGGAGGAGGGTAGACCAGTGCAGGGGATGAATTCTGCCATCTTTGTGAGGACGTCCATGACTGTGAGAATGGTCATGAACCCATTGGACTTAGATAGTTATACTACAAAAATCTAAGGTGGTGACTGTCCAGGAGCCAAGCTGAGTCTCCAGGGGTTGCAGGAGTCCAAGGGATTTATTGTGTGGCGCCTTGAGATGGGCACATACATTGCCAGAGGCCACGTAGGCCTGCACTGTGGCCCACAGGCGAGGCCACCACAAGACATGAGAGACAAGATGCTGAGTTTTAAAGTGGCCAAAATGTCCAACCAGGGGGGGATGTAGTCCTTAGAAGCCCAGCGTGAAAGTACATACATCCTTTTATGTAGGTTTCCCCATCTCAGATATTGTGGGGTTCCTGACTTATGGCTTCCTGCTTGCCCAGAGGGATCCCTTTGGCCAAGGCTGACTGTTAGAGGGTGAGCAGATCTTGGCAGGGAGCCAGGCCCAGAAAGTTATGAGGCTTGAGGATCCTGGAGTTTTCAGGTCCTTTAGGTCAGTGTAATATTCACCCTGCCAGGACAAAGCATCAGCCTTCCTATTTTTGTTTGATTACAAAAGCAAGCACAAAAAGAATAAGGTCCACTGAAGTTGTCTTTGCCCTACACAGATATTCAAGTCTCTTATGATTACTGTACACCTGTTCGGAATAGTGGGCCCCTTCAGATAGTAGCACCAGTCTCCAAAGGTGGTCTTAATGGCCAGTTGGTAATTTTGCCCTGAGGTGTGAATTTCCTAAAATAAAAGGTGCACAGATGTAGCAAGTGTTGAGGACTGTGCCTGTGGGACAGCACCGCTCTGATCTCCAAGTTGGAAATGTCCACTTTGATGATGAAGGCTTACATGTAGTCAAGGTGCACCAATATGGGAGCAATAGTAAACATGAGTTGTAATTGCTCTAATGCCTTCTGGGCCTCAGGAGACCAGAGGATCGTGGTGTTTTTGCAAAGCAGGGCAGTGAGAGGGACCATCCACGCCAAGAACTTTGGGGTGAACTGACAGAAGTAGGAAATGTAGCTCATGAACATTCTGTGGTGCTGCCCACTTGAGGGCTGCCTGTACCTTGCACAGATCCATTTAGATACCAGCAGGAGATAGGATGAACCCTGTGAGGTGTTCACACCTCAATTACTAGAAGAGGGCCTCATCCTCCCTGATTGAACTAACCTCATTATCTCTAGACTGATTCTTGCCTGCATATTTATACCTGCCTCTGGAACTTTCCACCACATGCATCTGACGAAGTGGGTATTCACCCATGAAATCTTATGCTCCAATACATCTGTTAGTCTATAAGGTGCCACAGGACTCTTTGTCACTTTTTGATGAACCCTAGGAATTCTATGGAGGACTGACCAATGGCACATTTGGCATAGTGTCTTCAGGATGGAATGGACACACATAGTGTGTTGTTTGGCGTTGTCCAAAAAATAAGTATGTCATCCAGACATGTTAGCACATATTGGCCATGAATGTCCTGGAGTACATCATAAATAAAATGCTGGAATGTTGCAGGTGCCTTTGTCAAACAAAAGAGCATCACAAGATATTCAAAGTGACCATAATGCGTTTGAAAGGCAGTCTTCCATTCATCCCCAGCTCTAACACGTACTAGGCTGTATGCCCTCCCACTTTGTGTGGTGCTCACACGGTCCATTCGCTTGGGGAGTAGTAGTAATGGGTTTCAGTTTCTAATGGTGGCCTGCTTCAGGGCCCAATAGTCCACACATAAACAAAGAGGACTGGTGCCTGGGCAGGCAAAGTGGATTTATGAATAAAGTCTTTTGCTAGGTTCTCCTGAGGGTAGGTGCACAGCGCAGGGAGTTCGGGCTCAGATATGGCATATATAAACCCAAACGGAATATTTGCCCTGGTTGTCGCTCCACTGGGCAATCACAGTCCCTCTGCAGGGGGAAAATGTCTGTATTCTTTTTTTCGATGATATCGTTGTAGTCACTGTATTTCAATGGAAGTCGGGTGGATCTGGTCAGAATCAGTGGGTGTGACTGCTGGGGAATTACTGTGTGCTGCTCATTTCCTGGGATCAGGCAGTGCAGCTGGCAGAATTCGTAGAGAAATTCAAACTTGAGTTTGCACCAGTGGATAAGGGGGTTGTGGAGGGCTAGCTGCCAGATTCTCAGGATCAGAAGGAAATGCAGGGAACATGGCACTGAACTGTAGGGTCTCTAGAAGCCCTTGGATCGTAACTTTGAGAGGAAAACTTGCTATAGCTGCTGCCTGATGATCGTCTCCACCAGGTCCAGAACAGGCTTGGGCTGCAGGGGAATCTGCAGCTGCATCGATAAAGTTGTCCGCTGCACCTGAGTCAATAAGGGCCTGCTGCAGCGGGAGTGGATGGGGATGCCTCGGGATTCATAACTCAGCTTGTACTTGAGGTTTGGTGCCAGTCGGGAGGGGAGGGGGGTCAGTGTGTGTGTTCAGGTTTCAGGGGGACACTTTGTCAGTGCACCCAGGCCAGCCCCCGTCACCAAGTCTGGGCTGGCTTGTTTCCTGGATTCCTTCAAACTGGGTTCCTCATGGGGCACCTGGAGATAGCGTGGCCCAGCTTGCCACTGTAATAACACAGGTTAAGGGGTTGCTGGTACTCTCTTTCTTCACGGGCAAGTTGCTGGTGGGTCAGGTCTCTCTGCATCAGCTCAACCCGGTGGGGTGGAATCTGATAGTGAGGGGCATGGGTGTGACACCCCTCTTCTTTCCTCCCACCTCTCGCATAGACAACTGTTGGTACAGATGACAAGAGCTACAAAAAGCAACAGAGTCTCCTGTGGCACTTTATAGACTAACAGACGTATTGGAGCATGAGCTTTCGTGGGTGAATACCCACCTCGTCAGACTCAGCTTGTTTTTTTTTCCACTAGAAGTTAATTGAATTGTTGTAAAATGTTCAAACTTAATACAAATTTCAAAGAACATTTTTTCCAGTGAAAATCCTATAATACACAGTAACTTCTAGTTCATGTTACTAGATCTAAGAGGCTGAAATCTGTTGTGTGAAACATTTTAAATTTGAACTTTCTACATAGCATTAGAGGTTCTTGATACAGGTATCAGATACGCATGTGTCTGACGAGGTGGGTATTCACCCACAAAAGCTTATGCTCCAATACGTCTGATAGTCTATAAGGTGCCACGGGACTCTGTTGCTTTTTACAGATCCAGACTAACACGGCTCCCCCTCTGATACTTAAGATCTACAAAGGTGTCCAGAGCCATTGGGGTCTTGATTCGGGCCAGTTCAATCTTACCCTTGTCGCACAAGCCCCCTCAAAACTGAAATAACTGGGCTGCCTCATTCCATTCTGTGTCCAATATGCAATGGCGGAAGTGAGCTGCAGAGGCAGCCGCTGGGCCCAACCCCCTGAGAGATTCTGCAAGGCAGCGTCAGTAGAACAGGCATGGCTGGAGTCACTGAAGATGGTTGATATTGCCCTCAGGAAGGCATCCCAGTTGGACAGAACCAGAGTGCTGGACGGAACCCAGTCCAACGCCTCCCTGTCAGCAGGCTGACTACCAGGCCTGCCTTGGCACGGTCAGACACGCACATCTGCAGTTGAAGCAAGAACAAGAGGCAACATGGATTCACAAAGCCTCAGAATTTGGAGTGGCTCCCATTGAAGTGCTTGGGCAGAGGGACAGCAGTCCCAATTCGGTGACAGTGCAGCCAGATGGGCTCGGAGCACAGCGTCTCCATGTGGAGTTGATGGACTTGCTCCCATAACATCTGCTTCTCAGTGGCCAACTGTACATTCTGCATCTGCAATGCTCTGTTGTCTGCCTGGAGGTAGATCATCCAATCATGCAGTGCTGATGCCCCTTGGGGCATGGGGAACTCCACGGGCCTGACCTTGGCAGAGTTGGTAGTGCTCTGAGCAAGCTGTAGGGACTGGGGCATGGACAGTCAGGCCTCAGGTTAGCTTCAGGAGCCTGGAAGAGGAGCTGGATTCAGAGTCAGGTGCCAAGCCAACGGTCAGATCCAGAGTCAGGAATCAAGACAGGGGTTGAAGCCGGAGTTATCATTGGGGTAGGGCATTGGAACATGGACCTGGAGCGAGGCAGGAAAGCAGGAACCAGGAGCAGATGGGAAGGCAGGGCTCAGGAGTCAGACAAGTAGGCAGGGTCCATATAGCGGCCAACCAGGGATTCACCTAATTGCTCAGACAACTTCCTGTGCCTCTTTCTGGTTTAAGTAGTGCATCCTAGCCAATAGGTGGGTCTGGCCATCTCTCCCAGTCAGGACCTTTGTGGGCGGGGCTTTTTGTGGGCTAAAGCTTCAGCAGTCCCCATCTCCAGTTGTTATGGGGAGCTCCTGGGTGGTGGCTATGGTCTGAGCATTGACTAGGGCCTTGTGGGCCTGGCTTGGAGCTCTGCAATCCCCCACAGTATGACTACTCCAGCTGGAAATAACACCTCTGGCGCCTTAGAGTATGTCCACACTGTAAAAAGTGGTGTGTTCTGAACTCTGGTCAAACTAGCTGTTAAGACACAGCAACTTGGCTTTCGACTGTGGTTAGTAGCTTGAGTTCAACCCCAGGCTGGCCTATAGTCTTGAACTAGTTGCTGTGACTTCACAGCTCATTTAACCGGAGGTAAGAACACACACAGACATGCCCCCTGTATAAAGCACCAATAGCCCAGTGACACTAAACACTAGAAAGGGAGATTTCAAATAAATGAGGGAGTGAATCAAAAATGCCCTCTCAAGTCAAAAGTGATGAAATTAAATTAAATTCCTTAGATTCAACACAGAGGCTATTTCAGCCCCACCAGTCCCACAGGGCTTGCAAATCTTCAGTGAATGAAAGATGCAGGAAGACAAGTACTAAACCACTGCAGCATAATGGCAAGATTCAGAAGGTTATTCAAGCCTGCAATAGAGTGCCATTTACTGAGCATCCCCTATTGGTCAGAGTTTGCTTTGTAGGTGCCCTACCCCTGTTAGCCCCCTCTTGTGGATCCCTTAAGAAGTCCACACAGTCTTTCATGTGGCTCACAGCACCACCAGGCAGAGCTTGTTTAAAAACAGAAGTGGATCAAATAGTCCTTTGGGTCCCAAAATGAAGTCCATTACCTTAACCCAAAGTTCACACTCAGCCCTGGTTCTTCTGCCATACCCAAAGCTCTTCCTCCCTCTCAGCCTGCTCCACCCAAAGCTGCCAGTCCCAGCCTTTTCTGGCTGGAGCCCCAGCCCTGGCTCCCTGCAGCTCTGTATAAGGAATCCCCTGATCTAACCCAGGTGTGGCTCCTTCATGTTCAGGGTTGGCTGGCCCTGGGCCTCCCGCCCATAGGGCCAAGTCACACGGTTACAAAGTCAAACAGGAATCTTTTAAAATGTGGAGATCCAGCCCAAGGGAAGGCCTTGTGGCAGGCAATGTGCATGATGAAAACTAGCAGGGTTAAGAGGAAATTCGACAAGGAAACTCCCAAGAGATGTAGAGACAATAACAGGAACTTTGTAAAGTATATCAGAAGCAGGCACTCAGTGAGAGAATGAGTGGGTAAAGGGAACAGTTAGAGAAGATAATGACATTGTTGAATAGCTCTGCATCAGTCTTTCCACAGAGGATGTTAAGGAGATACTTCCCTCGGAGCTGTTCTTTTCTGGTGATAAAGCTCAGGCCCTGTCTGAGACTGATGGGTCGGGAAAGGAGGTGCTGGAACGAACCAAGGCAAGTGGCCATGTCCACAGCCAAGAGTTCTGAAGGAGCTGAAAACTGAAGAGGCTGCAGTGTTGACAGAACATGCACTCTCATGAAAGCAGCTAATACCCAGGAGGGCTGCAGGGCAGCAAATATACCTGTCTTTGAGAAGGGCAAGAGAAGTGCGCCTGGGCATTACAGACAGCAGAGAAGACTGTGAGGAATTTCAGAAGGATTTAATAGCAAGGTTAGGTGAATGGGGGGCACAATCATACAACCAGAGGGTTAGAAGGGACTGCGAGGGTCAACTAGTCTAACCCCTGCTGAGATGCAGGATTTGTTGTGTCTAAACCATCCCAGACAGGTGGCTCCAGCCTCCTTTTGAAGCTTCAGTGAAGGAACTTCCACAACCTCCCTAGACCTCTGTTCCACTGTCCTACTCCTCTTACAGCTCGGCAGCTTTTCCTGAGGTTTAATCTAAATCTGCTCTGCTGTATTTTGAACCCACTGCCTCTTGTCCTGCCCTCTGTGGCAAAAAAGAACAACTTTTCTCCATCTTTTTTATGGCAGCCTTTCAAGTATTTGAAGGCCGTTATCATTTCCCTGCATAATCTCCTCTTTTCCAAACTAAACATACCCAGTTCCTTCAGCCTCCTATGGCTGCATTCCACCCCTTGCACTGCTCTTGCCCACAGGCACCCCCTGTCCCCAGCTCCCATTGGCCATGGTTCCCAGCCAATGGAAGTGAGGAGCTGATGCCCGGGGTGGGGGCAGCGCACAGAGCCCCGTGGCCCCCCCGCCTAGGAGCCGGACCTGCTGGCCACTTCCATGGCGCAGTTCGGTGCCCGGACAGGTAGAGATTAGCCTGCCTTAGCCCTGCAGCACCGCCGACCAGACCTTTAACGGCCCAGTCAACTGCCACCAGGGTCCCTTTTCAACCGGGTGTTCCGGTCAAAAACCAGAAACCCGACAACCCGATTTCTCTTCAAAATTATGGGGTCTAAAAAAATATTTTTTCTCAACAACAGTTGATCATCATCTGACTCCCAGAGCCACAGGC
Source organism: Trachemys scripta elegans (assembly GCF_013100865.1). Classification (NCBI taxonomy): domain Eukaryota; kingdom Metazoa; phylum Chordata; order Testudines; family Emydidae; genus Trachemys; species Trachemys scripta. The sequence goes on along the minus strand of NC_048315.1, from coordinate 22,962,745 downwards.
CCATTGTGCTTATTCTTCAATCCAGCCCTGCATCCTGGACACCCAGCCACACTCACCCCTCCCTGTCTCCTGACCCTCAGCTGCGACCCTGGTGCTCCCCCAAACCATTCCTCCTAAGCTGCACCCTGGTGTTCCCCTAAATCTCTCCCCCTGTGCTCTCCTGAAGGCCTCCCCAGTGCTCCCCATAAACCACTCATTCTAAACCTGCTCCCTCTGCATTTTCACACAAAGTTGCTCCTCCCAATACACTCACACTAAATTGGTCCCTTTCCTGGAGCTCACAATAAACAGGTTCCCTGGTGTCCTCTGTATGGCTGTAGCAGGCAGTAAGTTGCTCCATTTCTTCTCACATAGGGATATCAACCCCCACCTCCCCACGCTCACTTTGGGTTGCAGCCACTGTCCTACAGAGCTCTGATAAATAATTACAAGGGCCTGGGATCCCAGATGTCCCTTCACGTGCTGTATTAACAATGTCCCCAATTTCATCCCCCATGGTGGGGACGGCAGAGATTAAGCGCCTTTGTAAACTCTTTCCATGTTAATCATAGTAAACCTTATCTGTGACTCATAGACTCATAGACTCATAGACTTTAAGGTCAGAAGGGACCATTATGATCATCTAGTCTGACCCCCTGCATGCTGCAGGCCATAAAACCATCCCTACCCCTTCCCTGGACTCTGCTGTTGAAGTCCCCAATCCTGTTTTAGGTGACTTCAATCGGCAGAAACCCTCCTGCTAGAGATCCCTGCCCTATGCTGCGGAGGAAGGCGAAAAACCTCCAGAGGCTCAGCCAATCTGCCCTGGAGGAAAATTCCTTCCCGACCCCAAATATGGCGATCAGTAAGACCCCGAGCATATAGGCAAGAGTCTCCAGCCTGACCCCTGTCAGCCATTATACAATTTACCTACCATTTCTTGGTTTTCCTTGACTACTATGTTTTACCATTAAACCATTCCCTCCATAAATTTATCTAACTTAATCTTAAAACCAGACAGGTCCGTCGCCCCCACCGTTTCCCTCGGAAGGCCGTTCCAATATTTCACCCCTCTGACGGTCAGAAACCTTCGTCTAATTTCAAGCCTGAACCTCCCCACGGCCAGTTTATATCCATTCGTTCTCGTATCCACATTAGTACTAAGCTGGAATAATTCTTCTCCCTCCCTCGTATTAATCCCTCTAATATATTTAAAGATAGCAATCATATCCCCCCTCAGCCTTCGCTTTGTCAGACTAAACAACCCAAGCTCCTCTAGTCTCTTTTCATACGACAGGTTTTCCATTCCTCTGATCATCCTAGTGGCCCTTCTCTGCACCCGTTCCAGTTTGAGTTCATCTTTTTTAAACATGGGAGACCAGAACTGCACACAGTACTCCAAATGAGGTCTCACCAGCGCCTTGTACAACGGAAGCAGGACCTCCTTATCCCTACTAGATATACCTCGCCTAATGCATCCCAAGACAGCATTGGCTTTTTTCACCGCCACGTCGCATTGTCGACTCATAGTCATCCTGCGGTCTACTAGGACCCCTAGGTCCTTCTCCTCTTCCGTTACTTCTAACCAATGCGTCCCCATCTTGTAACTAAAATTTTTATTAGTTATCCCCAAATGCATCACCTTACACTTTTTACTATTAAATTTCATCCTATTCCTGATACTCCAATTCACAAGCTCGTTCAAGTCTCCCTGCAGGATATCCCTATCCTCCTCCGAATTTACAACGCCTCCCACCTTCGTATCATCCGCAAACTTTATCAGCCCACTCCTGCAATCGGTTCCGAGGTCAGTTATAAATAGATTAAATAAAATGGGTCCCAAAACCGAACCTTGAGGCACTCCACTAGTAACCTCCCTCCAACCTGACAGTTCACCCTTTAATACGACCCGCTGCATTCTCCCCATTAACCAATTTCCTATCCACCTCTGGATTTTCATATCGATCCCCATGTTTTTCAGTTTAACCAATAATTCCTCATGGGGTACAGTATCAAACGCTTTACTGAAATCCAGGTATATTAGGTCCACCGCATTTCCCTTATCTAATAAATCCGTTACTTTCTCAAAGAAGGAGATCAGATTCGTTTGGCACGATCTGCCCTTCGTAAAACCATGTTGTAATTTATCGCAATTGCCACTAACCTCCAGGTCCTCAACTAGTTTCTCTTTCAGAATTTTCTCTAATACCTTGCACACTACAGATGTTAAACTAACAGGCCTGTAGTTACCCGGATCACTTTTTTTCCCTTTCTTGAAAATAGGAACCACATTAGCTATTCTCCAGTCTAACGGGACTGCCCCCGAGTTTACAGATTCATTAAATATTATCGCTAATGGGCCTGCTATTTCCCGCGCCAATTCCTTCAATATTCTCGGATGAAGATCGTCCGGTCCCCCCGACTTAGCCCCATTAAGGCATTCAAGTTTTGTTTCTACCTCGGATACGGTAATCCCCCATCCTGAATGCCCCTCTGTAGTGGTGCTAGTATCCCTAATACCTTCATTGGCCTCATTAAACACCGATGCAAAATATTCATTGAGATATTGCGCCATGCCTAGATTGTCTTTAATCTCCTCTCCGGCAATAGTCTTCAGCGGTCCCACTTCTTCTTTCTTTGCTTTCTTCCTATTTATATGGCTGTAAAACCTCTTACTATTGCTTTTAATTCCCCTCGCTAGGTCCAACTCTACACGGCCTTTGGCCTTTCTCACTCTATCTCTACATTCTCTGACTTCGCTAAGGTAAGTTTCTTTACTAATCCCTCCCCTCTTCCACTCTTTGTACGCTTTCTGTTTTTTCCTAATCGCCCCTTTGAGTCGGTCGCTCATCCAGCTCGGTCTAAATCTCCTGCTTTGTAATCTTTTTCCCTTTTTTGGAATGCAGGCCTCCGACAGCTCATGCATCTTTAACTTGAAGTAATCCCAGGCTTCTTCTGCCTTTAGACCCTGTGGGATCAAGATCATATTTTTATTTTAATTCCAGGAAGGTCGAGTTTTTAAATAGGCCCAAGATTGGAAACAGCTCTCTCCTACTGCCCGGCCCCACACGTTTTACTTGGGAACTCTCTCGCTGGAACGTGCCCAGATACAGGACTTGCTGTGAGTGAGAATTGACTCGCAGCTGCTGATGTGCAGCAGGCCTGGGCTAGCACTGTTGTGGCAGCCTGCACTTCATGCCATCTGCCTTCCATGCTGGAACTGGGCAGTCAGAGATTGCCAGACAAGATGCCAGGTTGGTTTCAAAGGAAGAAATGAATAAACAAAGATGCAGAAGGAAAAGTAATGGGCTCCCACCCACTCCAGAAGCCAGACAGCCCGTCACTCTGCAGCCATCTGTGGGGTGAATCCTGAGTACAAACCTGGGAAGAACAGCAAGATTTGGCCCATTAGAACAAATATCCTTCAGTGGGCTTAGAGGTGCCAGAGGCCGCCGCAGTCAGGGGGTGCGAGACGCGGCTCTGCATAGTCACAGACCCATCGCCGACTGACCCCTTCCCCATCCCTGCCTTGTCCTAAGCAGGTGATCCCTTCACCAGCTGCAAACCACAGCATAAGGCAGGCCACATGGCTGGGAAACGGGTGAAGAGGTGGGGTTATGCCTGTAGTTTTATGGCATTTACTGTTATCTTTGGGACACCACACACAACTCCCTACACACAGGAGCTTGCAGGCCTGTGCAGACAGACTAACCAGATGAAAAGGAGGCAGGGGACTGTGGGGGGCGGATGCTGGAAGGTTTCAGTGCAGCAGCCAGGGTTAGCAGCAGCATCGCTGACTCTTGCCACGAGCCCTGCTGAGCCCTGCTGGAGCCCAACTGGTGATGACAGGAGATGCTTTAGCACCCAGGGGAAAACCTCTCTGATTGGCTGCCTTCCTTCCTGTCATACCTCCTGTAAAAGAGCAGCCAATCAGGGCTGCTCCAGGAAGCAGGAAGAGTTCCCCCCTCCCCACAGGAGCCAGAGAAGTTTTTGGGGAGTGGAGGGTGTAGTATAGTCTGGTGAAGTCTCTTTAAAATGAGATCTCTTTCATTCTCATTTGCAGTGGTGTAGCTATGCTGGTCCCAGGACATTAGAGACAAGGTGGGTGAGGTAGTGCCTTTGACTGGACTAACTTCTACTGGGGGCAGGGACAAGCTTTCAAGCTCCACAGAGTTCTTCTTCAGGTCTCTGCATAGCTTCAAAACTTGTTTCTTTGGCCTGGTCTAAACTGGGAGGGAAGGGGGGACTCAATCTAAGTTATGCAACTTCAGCTACTTGAATAACATCGCTGAAGTCGACGTACTTAGACCTACTCACTGCGGTGTCTTCACTGTGGTGAGTCGACAACTGACGCTCCCCCATTGACTCTGCTTGCACCTCTCATGGTGATGGAGTCGATGGGAGAGCGTTCGGGGGTTGCTAGACTAGACGCGATAAATCGACCCCTGCTGGATTGATTGCTCCCCGCCTATCTGGCAGGTAGTGTAGACATATCCTTGCACCATCAGAAATTGCTCCAATAAAAGATATTTGCTCACCCACGGTGTCTCTTTCAATTAGTGATGTGTAATCACAGAGGTTTTCCCATTGTGAGGGGTCACTCATATGATCATAGAATCATAGGACTGGAAGGGACCCCGAGAGGTCGTCTAGTCCAGTCCCCTGCACTCATGGCAGGACTAAATATTATCTAGACCATCCCTGACAGGGATTTGTCCAACCTGCTCTTAAAAACTTCCAGTGATGGAGATTCCACAACCTCCCTAGGCAATTTATTCCAGTGCTTAATCACCCTGACAGTTGTTTTTCCTAATGTCCAACCTAAAGTGCCCTTCATGCAATTTAAGCCTGTTGCTTCTTGTCCTGTCCTCAGAGGTTAACAAGAACAATTTATCTCCTTCCTCTTTAACAACCTTTTATGTACTTGAAAACTGTTATCATGTCCCCCCATCAGTCTTCTCTTCTCCAGACTAAACAAACCCAATTTTTCAATCTTCCCTCATAGGTCATGTTTTCTAGACCTTTAATCATTTTTGTTGTTCTTCTCTGGACTTTCTCCAATTTCTCCACATCTTTCCTGAAATGTGGCGCCCAGAACTGGACACAATACTCCAGCGGAGGCCATATCAGCGCGGAGTAGAGTGGAAGAATTACTTCTCGTGTCTTGCTTAGAACACTCCTGCTTATACAGGCCGATGCAGGCTCACAATCTGTAGGAGCCACCTCTCGTGTAACTAAGGAAGAGAGTTGGGGTTTAAACTTCGTAGTCCTGGTGTCAGTCTGGGTTCCTGACATACAGAGGCTGCAACATACTCACAAGAGAGACACCCCTGGCTGCAATGGTGACCAATGGGTCAGTCCACTCCCTGATCCCCACACCCACCACATCCCTGCAGCACCCACCTGGGAGAGGGGAAGTGGTGAAGAACCAATGGCGCTGGAGGAAAATCAGAGGCAGAGACTGGAGGGGCGCAGAATTAATTAATTAGAATTTTGATGATTGTGGGGTTGTCCCATTCAGCAGCATCTTACACACGTCTGTGCAGGGTGGGCTGGCAGAAATCAAAGAATTTATATCACTGATTTTAATTGTGATTTAAATAAACAAGGGGGAAACCCTGATTTAAATAATTGATTTTACTCTTGTTTTGTCTTTATACTTTTCAGTTATTTTCCTAAGGAAAGGTTGATTCTTATTGGTTGGTAACCATTAAAGCATGTTGATTTGCAACTAAATATGGTCTTTACACTAAATTTTTGTTAGCCAGGAGATACACTATCTCTATATCACAGGGTCTCAAACTGCATCGCATCGCGACCCCATTCTGACAACAAAGTTACTACATGACCCACAGAAGGGGGATGGAGACGGAGCACAGCCGCCCTACATGGGGGTGGGACTCAGGCTTCGGCTTCAGCTCTGGGTCCCAGCAAGTCCAATGCTGGCCCTGGCGACCCATGGGGTCGTGATCCACTTTGGGATCCTAACCCACCGTCTGAGAACCACTAATCTATATATTTTTATTTAAGCAATTATGTAGCTTAATTTACATTTAATCAGATTCTTAATTTATACATTTTTATGTTAGAAAATGGTGAATGATGCATTTCTTCTTTACTAAATCATGGTGAATTTTTAAAATTATTATTAGTGTCCAGCTCTGTTTGGTCAAAAATTAAAATTCAATAATATATTCATAAAAAGAGCATTTGAATTTCTTTCAGTCAGTTCAATAAAACTATTTTAAATGTGCTGGATACGTAAGAAAAAAGTTTATTGGAACATGTTTTGCATTTAAAACTAACTGATCTATAAAACAGAGGAAGTATTAGCTGTAGTTAAGTATCAGAGGGGTAGCCGTGATAGTCTGAATCTGTAAAAAGCAACAGAGGGGCCTGTGGCACCTTTAAGACTAACAGAAGTATTGGGAGCATAAGCTTTCGTGGGTAAGAACCTCACTTCTTCAGATGCAAGACGGTAGCTGTAGTTAGTGAATTATGATTGTTTCTGGTCACCCTGTCTGCCAAGATTTTAGAACTAATACAGCTCATCTTCTCATACCTAGTTTTTAGTTATAGATTGGAAGAGGGAAACAACCTTTCCTGCTTTTTCAGCTTCCAATCGATTTCTTAACTTGAATTAACTAGTCATTGAACTGAACTTGATGAGCAAACTGAAATGAAGACATATACTCTCTGCATCTGCAGAAGAGGCTCCTGGCAAAAGCTGGTTTAGTCCGTGACTTCCACCAGTTCAATGGTTTGATTTTCTTTAAAACTTGGCAGCCCACATGTACTACTTAATATTACCTTTAAATTTATTTAAATTATTTTAATAAATTATAGTAAGTTTAGGTCTAAGAGAGGGGCAAAGCGGTTACCTATGGTATTCTGAAGGGTCACCATAGCGTCTGTATTATTCCAAGCTTTGACACTTCAGACTCTCTTATCTTTTTTTGCAAATTTTGAAGTATTACATCTGAACTGACTGTAGGGATCAGTGCCCCATGGTCTGAGTCTGTGTGTAGCCTTCTGTAGACTCTACAGTCTAGTACACTTGTTTTCCAGCATTATCTTTCTAAGATGAAGTTGATCATGTTTTGTGTAGTACCATCATTAGAAATCCATGTTTCTTTATGGACTCGCCTGTGCTGAACTGCTATGTTTGTTATAAACAAGCTGTTTATAGCGCAGAACTAAGGCCTTGCTCATTGCTTAATCGTATTCCTTCTTTTCCTCTGATGTTCTCCCAGTCTGTTAATCACTTCCAATATTGACATTAAAGTCCCCCATTATGAGCAAAAAAAATTTCTAGATGGGGCTTGGGAAATCTCTGTTTGAAGTTCATTGCAAAATTGGTTAATGACACTGTCTTCTGCATCTGTTGTGGGTGTGTAGACTTGGATTATAATCACAGGGCCAAGTTTCCCTTGTAGTTTAAGGCTCATTCTGTGTGATGAGATGTACCTATAGCTGTTCAAAGAACTGCGAGCTTTTTCTGATAGTGTGAAGGCAACTCCTTCTCTGTGGACATGGTCTGTCCTTCCAGAATAAATGATTTTATGGAACTTTATGGAAAGTTCACCACGTTCAGTCCAGTGTGTTTCACAAATACCAAGAATATCTATGGAAAAGAAAAAGAGCTACAGCTCTAGTTTTGGGTTCGTCAGTTAGCATTCTAATTTAGGTCCTTTCATAGACCTAGCCAACACAATAGAATAACTCTGGGCAGGGGCGAAAGACGTCATTCATGCCAAGAGCAAGTAGGTTTTAGGGATGAGGTCATACCAAAAAAGAAAGACTGGATGACACCAGAGATTGAAAACCTATCAAGAAGAAAAAAGGAAGTGTTTCAAGAACATCTGAAAGTTGAAGATTTCCCCGAGAGAAAAACCAAGCTAGACAGCTCAACCAGAAACAAAAAAGAATGGTTAACAAGGCCACAAAAGACTGGCATGAGAAAGAAGGCAAATAGCTTGAACAAAACTTTCAAAAAAGCAATGCAAGAGGGGCTTTTTGGAAAGTCAGATTACTATCAAAGATCTTCGCATCTGTAACAAGTCAGCTACGTGATGCTCAGAGGATAAAGATCAAAATATTAAAAGATAGAATAATTTCATCAGTTACTGAATGGGAATAGTCAAGTTGACCCACCTGTCCTTGAGACTACCAACTGTGAAGCAACAACGAAGAAGAACACATATTGGAGGAAGAAATTGAAGTTGCTATCAGGTCTCTGAAAAACAAGAAGGCACCTGTTCCAGATCGTTTGCTGCCTGAAGTGTTAAAACATGGCAGAAGAGGCAGGGTCATGCTCCTTTGCAAACTATTTAGCCTCATCTGAATGAAAGGTGAAGTCCCTGAAGAGTGGCAGCGCTCCGTCATTGGTCCTGTCTCTGAGAACCTGGACCAACAGATTGCAACAACTTGAGAGGAATGTGTTAAAGCATTACGAGCAGGGCGTTACGAGCAAGGCGTTACGAGCAAGGATTCCGTAGAGCGATTCTCAACCACATGAAAAAAAAAGGGCAGAGGAAATCCTTTCTGAGTCACCAGCTGGCTTTATGATGTTCCACTGCAGATCAGCTCTCTGCTTTTTGTCAAATCTTGGAGAGACACATAGAGTTCAACCAGCCCCTGTTTGCACATCCTTTGACTTTAGGAAAGCATTTGACCGCATTAGCAGAGAACGCTCAGTTGGAAAGTACTCAAGTAGTACAGTTTTAGCAGCAAGTTGTTTCAGATACTGCAGAGTCTGTATAGCAGAGCTTGGCATGCAATACGACTCAGTGGTGAGTGGAGTGACTTGAAGTCAAAAGTGGAGTCAAACAGGAACGCAGCCTCAGTCCAATAATTTTTGCTCTATACTTAGAAAGCATCTTGTCCAACTCCCTTAGTAACTCTGGTGAAGGCTGCAGGATACCAGGGCAAATTCTCAATCACCTTGACTTTGCAGATGATATCATGATAATGCTACAGAGGAATACAACCAAGAATCAGCAACTAACCTGCAGACAACAGCCAGAGAATGGAGATAAAAATTGAATAAATAAAAGACCAAACTAATGGCAACATCAAAACCCAAGAAACAGGTAATCTAGTCATTAACGGTATAGCTAGCTCCTGCTATTTGGGTTCCATCATAACATGTTACATCCCCTACACAAATGACATAGACAAGCAGATCGCTACTGCCAGCAGAACATTTGTGTGCCTGAATAAACATGTTTGGAACCTTAAATCAGTGTCCAACCAGCTCAAACCAGATTATATACCACACTCCCTGGACCTACATTACTTTGTGGTTGTGAAACGTCACGGATCCCCGGGGTCTATGCTATGTCCCAGCTATTAAACAGTCCCTTGGAGGTACCCTTCAATGTGCCCGACCCCAAGGGGACCCACTTCTCTGTAAGGTTAGGCCACGCTGCCTCATCACCTCCTAGATTGAGTCTCTAGATCCCAGCTCTCCACACCATGAGCTCTGTTCAGTGACTCCAACTGAGATAGATGCCTGGTGAGAGACTTTTTGTCTTCTTTAGGGACCAGTGCATGGCAACAAGTATGTGCAGTAATACCAGGCAGTCTTTTAAAAGCAGAGCAGGGTTTAGTTTGGGAGCCGGCAGCAACCAGGGCTGGGTTCAATATCTAGGAGCTCCTTTTCAACAATACAGCACAGAACCGGCTCGGGCCCCCACTCAATAACCTGGGAAAATTACACACCACCCGGGCATCTCTGAGAGGCAATACTTCCCTACCCACAAGCACAGAGTCTGAGTGTAGCAAAGAAACTTTTAATGAAAGGAGGGAAGTCACCTGACATTAATTAGGGAAAATGCTGCATGCAGGATTCATATTCATAAAGCTGTGAGCAGGACACCCACCCCAGAGTGTGGGGCAGTGCCTTCCGCCTCATGTTCTTGAGTTCTACAACTCAGTTCCTTTCGCCCCCCTCTGCTTTCTTACCACACCCCACTCACAGTGGTTGTCCTTGGTCAGTGAGGACCCAGGGTTCAGAGGTGCATCTGTGTGAGTTCACCTCCCACCCAGGGAAGAAGGCACCTTGCTTGTGCCGCCATCTGAGCACTCTGGCTGGCTGCCCCGGCAGCCGCAGCGCCTCTCTGTTGGCTGCCTCATCAGCCCCTGTGCCTCACCGCCCCACTGCTCACCAGCCACCTGTCAGTCACCTTCTGCAGCCACTTGCCTGGCTGCTGTGACCTCAGTAGGTCAGTGTCTTAGGCCTTGTCTACACTGGCTTTTTACAGCACTGCAACTTTCTCGCTCAGGGGGGTGAAACCCCCCCTCCCCCGAGCACTGCAAGTTTCAGCGTGGTAAAGCGGCAGTGTAGACAGTGCACTAGTGCTGGGAGCCGTTCACGTTGCCCTTAGTGATTTTTAGCGCCCAGCAGGCTGGGCAGAAACACTGCCCCACCACAAGTGATTGCAGCGCTCTAGGAGTACTTAAAAATAACAAACAGCTCCTAATGAACCCTATTTAGCTTTAGCTCTACCTTTGAACGTGGGGAGGAACAGGTTAAACCAGACCGGGGACCTTCAGGGCGTATCCATACCTCCTGGCTAGGACATCTGTCTCCACCCCTCTTATTTCACAGGGGTCTGGCTTCGAGCCCCTGCCTTAGTGAATTTCTTTCAACTGATGGTGACCCCCTCAATCAGGACAGGCTCAGCACAGTTCTGCTTCCCTTTACTCATGCAATACAAAGAACAACAAGGATAACAACATTTCACGGCCCCTGCATTCAGTAATACATAATTTTGTAACCCAACACCAGCCAAAATTGATCACTTTTGAGCAACACAGCTCCTGTCTGCTGGATACCTAGGTGTGTTCATGTAAATACAGTTTGCTCCTGAAGTCTCTCCCCCCCTCCCAGCTTGCTGTCAGGGGAGAAGTCATTCAGACCCTGCTCACATCAGGTTAGTACAGAGGAGAAACAGTTAAGATATGGCTCATACTGGCTAAAGCCAAAGCCAGGGCTCTACCCAGCCAAGCTGCTGTGGAATCCATTTTGGCTCGCTCTTCCTGTCCCTTTGTCTGTCAGTCCCAGGCGAGCTCTGTCTCTCTAAAGGCCAACTCTTAGCCTAGCCTCCTGTCACTTCCAGTCCAATGTCCTCCTGCAGGACACCTACTGAGTTCACTTGTTCTGCCTGCCATTGTTATGTGCCTGTTGTTCAGTCCCTGGGATTCCCATTGTCTTTCTGGATCCTCTGTTGATATAGGTCAGTTTCAGCCAGTCCTTAATGACCCAGTCACACCACCCCAGGCAGTTACGTCACCCAAACACCTCATGTCTCCTGCTTTGCCCCAGGAGCAGATCTTAACTCTTCTGCACCCCCTGGGTAGCAATCCCTATCCAGTAAGTCGCTGCCATGCACATCCGTCATACAACCATTACAGAAAATTCCCATGTCATCACATAAGGTAGAGTAAGAAATGACCACATCTGTAGAAAGTGTGGTGCGAGTCTGCAATCATCAAACATCTCCAACGACAGTGGGGTGGCCATGTTGGTAGAAGGACCCCATACTGACTGCCTAAATGTCTTCTCTGTGGAAGAGTGCATGGAGTTGTTCCGGGAAGGAGGATTGCTAGGAAGAGATGGGATCCATCTAACAAAGAGAGGGAAGAGCATCTTCGCAGGCTGGCTTGCTAACCTAGTGAGGAGGGCTTTAAACTAGGTTTGCCGGGGGATGGTGACCTAAGCCCAGAGGTAAGTGGGGGAGTGGGATACCGGGAGAAAACACAAGGAGGAGGGTACAAGACGGGAAGCCTCCTGATTCATACTGAGAAAGTAGGGCAATTGTCTAGTTATCTTAGGTGCATGTACAGGAATGCAAGAAGCCTGGAAAACAAGCAGGAAGAATTGGAAGTCCTGGCACAATCAAGGAACTATGCCATGATTGGAATAACAGAAATTTGGTGGGGCAGTTCACATAACTGGAGCACTGACATGGATGGATATAAACTGTTCAGGAAGAACAGGTATGGAAGGAAAGGTGGAGGAGTTGCACTGTATGTAAGAGAGCGGTATGATTGCTCAGAGCTCCAGTATGAAACTGGAGAAAAGCCTGTTGAGAGTCTTTGGGTTAAATTTAGAGGCAAGAGCAACAAGGGTGATGTCGTGGTGGGCGTGTGCTATAGACTACCGGATAAGAAGGATGAAGTAGATGAGGCTTTCTTCGGACAACTAACTGAAGTTTCCAGATCATAGGCCCTGGTTCTAATGGGGGACTTCAATCACCGTGCCGTCTGCTTGGAGAGCAATACAGCAATGCACAGACAATCCAGGAAGTTTTTGGAGAGTGTTGGGGACAACTTCCTGATACAAGTGCTGGAGGAACCAACTAGGGGCCATGCTCCTCTTCACCTGCTGCTTACAAACAGGGAAGAATTGGTAGGGGAAGTAGAAGCGGGCAGCAGTGACCATGAGATGGTTGAGTTCAGGATCCTGACAAAAGGAAGAAAGAAGAGTAGCAAAATATGGACCCTGGACTTCAGAAAAGCAGACTTTGACTTCCTTAGGGAACTGATGGGCAGGATCTCCTGGGAGGCTAATATGAGGGGGAAAGGAGTCCAGGAGAGCTGGCTGTATTTTAAAGAAGCCTTATTAAGGGCTCAGGAACAAACCATCCCAGTGTGCAGAAAGAATAGCAAATATGGTAGGCAACCAGCTTGGCTTAACAGCGAAATCTTTCGTGAGCTTAAACTCAAGAAGGAAGCTTACAAGAAGTGGAAATTTGGACAGATGACTAGGGAGGAGTATAAAAATATTGCTAGAGCATGCAGGGATGTAATCAGGAAGGCCAAGGCACAACTGGAGTTGCAGCTGGCAAGGGATGTGAAGGGTAACAAGAAGGGTTTCTACAGGTATGATAGCAACAAGAAGATCAGGGAAAGTGTGGGACTCTTACTGAATGGGGGAGGCAACATAGTGACAGATGATGTGGAAAAAGCTGAAGTACTCAATGCTTTTTTTGCCTCGGTCTTCACAGACAAGGTCAGGTCCCAGACTGCTGCATTGGGCAGCACAGTATGGGGAGGAGGTGACCAGCCCTCTGTGGTGAAAGAACAGGTTATGGACTATTTAGAAAAGCTGGACATGCACAAGTCCATGGGGCCAGATCTAATGCACCCAAGGGTGCTGAGGGAGTTGGCTGATGTGATTGCAGAGCTATTGGCCATTATCTTTGAAAATTCGTGGAGATCGGGGGCGGTCCCGGATGATTGGAAAAAGGCAAATATAGTGCCCACATTTAAAAAAGGGAAGAAAGAGAACCCAGGGAAATACAGACCAGTCAGCCTCACTTCATTCCCTGGCAAAATCATGGAGCAGGTCCTCAAGGAATCCATTCTGAAGCACTTGGAGGAGAGGAAGGTGATCAGGAACAGTCAACATGGATTCACCAAGGGCAAGTCATGCTTGACCAACCTGATTGCCTTTTATGATGAGATAACTGGTTCTGTGGATATGGAGAAGGCGGTGGATGTGATATATCTTGACTTTAGCAAAGCTTTTGATACGGTCTCCCACAGTATTCTTGCCAGCAAGTTAAAAAAGTATGGATTTGATTAATGAACTATAAGGTGGATAGAAAGCTGGCTAGATTGTCGGGCTCAACGGGTAGTGATCAATGGCTCCATGTCTAGTTGGCAGCCGGTACCAAGGGTCGGTCTTGGGGCAGGTTTTGTTCAACATCTTTATTAATGATCTGGATGATGGGATGGATTGCACCCTCAGCAAGTTCGCAGATGACACTAAGCTGGGGGGAGAGGTAGATACGCTGGAGGGTAGAGATAGGTTCCAGAGGGACCAAACAAATTAGAGGATTGGGCCAAAAGATATCTGATGAGGTTCAAACAGGACAAGTGCAGAGTCCTGCACTTAGGAAGGAAGAATCCCATGCACTGCTACAGACTAGGGACTGAGTGGCTAAACAGCAGCTCTGCAGAAAAGGACCTAGGGATTACAGTGGACGAGAAGCTGGATATGAGTCAGCAATGTGCCCTTGTTGCCAAGAAGGCTAACGGCATATTGGGCTGTATTAGTAGGAGCATTGCCAGCAGATCGAGGGAAGTGATTATTCCCCTCTATTCGACATTGGTGAGGCCACATCTGGAGTATTGCATCCAGTTTTGGTCCCCCCACTACAGATGTGGACAAATTGGAGAGAGTCCAGCGGAGAGTAACAAAAATGATTAGGGGGTTGGGGCACATGACTTACGAGGAGCGGCTGAGGGAACTGGGCTTATTTAGTCTACAGAAGAAAAAAGTGAGGGGGAATTTGATAACAGCCTTCAACTACCTGAAAGGGGGTTCCAAAGAGGATGGAGCTCGGCTGTTCTCAGTGGTGGCAGATGACAGAACAAGGAGCAATGGTCTCAAGTTGCAGTGGGGGAGGTCTAGGTTGGATATTAGGAAACACTTTTTCACTAGGAGGGTGGTGAACCACTGGAATGGGTTACCTAGGGAGGTGGTGGAATCTCCTTCCTTGGAGGTTTTTAAGGCCCAGCTTGACAAAGCCCTGGCTGGGATGATTTAGTTGGGGATTGGTCCTGCTTTGAGCAGGGGGTTGGACTAGATGACCTCTTGAGGTCCCTTCCAACTCTGATATTCTATGATTCTATGATTCTACGAGCCAGAGGCTGTGGCCGTCCAAGGAAACCCGGTGTAACACAGTAGGTAAAGCCATCCAGGCAACCTCCCAACAGGCTCCGATGGGGCAACTCAGAACTGACATGGATGGAATCTACTCATGACCTGGGCATATGATGACAGTAAGTTTAGGCCTCAGGATTTCAAATTTAATTTTAAAGAGGTTTATTTAAAAAAAATAAATTCATATTGAATTTAAATTAAAAACATCCAATTTAAATAACAAATATCCATTAAAAATAATCATTTTTTACGCACCTTGCATCTGTGTGATTTGATCTCGGTTGTGTCCTCACACGAGAGCCGCAGGCTGTAACTCTGGGAGAGCTGGCAGCATGGTAATGGTTGCCCACATGCAGGGTTGGGGGGGGGGGGGAGAAGAGAAATCTAATAGCCCAAACCAGAGGAGCCCATCCTTTAAAATGATCTCCTGGTTTTGGGGGTCTGACTCATGATCTTGGAGGGTCACGATCCTGTACCAGGCTTTGAGGAGGAAACAAGCTAGATGGAGTCTGGGAATACGATAAAGAGACTGTTCCTAGTTGATGGGGTGGCCCAGTTCAAAAGGGAGAACGGGGGAAGGGCAGATAAGGCAGCAGGCCAGGAAGCTGGAGGAGGGGCACCCAGCAGGGGAAATGTGAGCCAGACCAGCGAGGGGCGAGCAGCTAGAGCCTGAAGTGAACGGTGAGGGGAGGCAGGTGAAAGGATCCGGGCAGGGGAGTGATCTGGCTGAACAGCAGGAAAGGCAGGAGTTTCAGCGCTGGAGACAGAGGAAAGGGTGGATGTTAGCGTGACTCATCCCCGGGGCAGTGACTCACTGGAGCAAGACTCGGGATGGATTTGGCCCTGGGACTCTAGCACTGCAAGCCTGGAGAGCTGATCCAAAGAGCAATAAATTACTGTCCTGATCTGACCTATGCTAAGGTCAGCATGACACGTCTGGTCTCATCTCTTCAGCTCTGGGCTCAGGACATCGCGTGGTCTTGTCTAGTAACTACGTTTACTGGTGTATGCAGTGCTGGTGTAGCCATGTCAGTCCCAGGGTATCAGAGAAACGGGGGAGAGGGGGGATCTTTTTTATTGGACCAACTTCTGTTGGTGAGAGAGACCTGAAAGAAGGGCTCAGTGTAAGCTCGAAAGTTGGCCTCTTCACCCACAGGAGCTGGTCCAATAAAAGCTATTCCCCCCTCTCTCTGTCTCTCTACCATTTACTGGGTTGGTTTGGAATTTCCCAGGCCAGGGGCGCTGGAGCAATGTGTATAGTGGGGATGCTGAGAGCCACTGACCCAAACTGGAAACCCTGGATATGACGGAAACCACTTCAAGCCAGGGGGTGGGGCAGCACATACCCTCCCCCCCCCCCCCCCCCCCTTAGTTCCAGCACCTATGCCCTGGGCATGGCAAAACCCTCCACAGTGTCCACAGTGTCCTCCACAGTGTCCCCAGCCCAGTGTGCCAGGATCCGAGCCTCTGTTCGCATCTACTGCCATGTCAGCAGGCCAAGGGCTTCACTCACCGTCTCTGGGTAGCAAGTCCCCCTGCCCTGCCTCTGCGCAGCCTTGAAACAATATCTGCATGAGCATGAAATAGTCTTTGTGTGGGACTGTCATTGTCCCTCAGGGTGCCTCACTGGGACGGGGGGTACAGCTCCTGGGCTGTGGCTGGACGAGTTAGGCCTTTGGGGAGTGTGATGTCTCCTGGGGTGCTTTGGGGATTGTGCTGGTCAGGGGGATGTGATGCACACTGGGAGGTGTGCCGCTAACATGCCCCACCTTGCACAGCTCTGTTGGTGCACTGAGGAGTGGGACCATGTGCTGCCCTACCCATATGTGCCCCCTCTGTGCGGCTAGCTGTGCCAGCTGCCCCGTCCCTTCCCATTCTGCATTCCCCAGCACAACCTGCCATCCGGTGCTGGGAAGGGACAGCTCCCCTCTCTAGACACCCAGGCAGAACAAGCGATAATCTGGCCTGTGGCTGCAAGATCTCTGGGGCAGGGCGCTTGTCATTCCCTGGGCTGAGAAGTGTCATGCCCATTTAATGCATATGCTGTATTAATATAATCACAATAGTCAGTGGTTCACAACAACTGAACTCCTGAGCTCTAAAGGGGCTGTGTGCTGAACATCCAAGCCTGGCGGATCCTGGCAGAGACAAGCACTGCGCTCAGCAAATAGCCCCATTCCTGAATCCTGTGGTCACAAGAACATAACATAAGAACATAAGAACGGCCAGACTGGGTCAGACCAGAAGTCCATCCAGCCCAGTATCCTGTCTTCTGATAGTGGCTAGTGCCAGGTGTCCCAGAGGGAGTGAACCTAACCGGTAATGATCAAGTGATCTCTCTCCTGCCATCCTTCTCCACCCTCTGACAAACAGAGGGTAGGGACACCATTCCTAACCCGTCCTGGCTAATAGCCATTATGGACTTAACTTCCATGAATTTATCCAGTTCTCTTTTAAACCTTATTATAGTCCTAGCCTTCACAACCTCCTCAGGCAAGGAGTTCCGCAGGTTGACTGCGCTGTGTGTAGAAGAACTTCCTTTTATTTGTTTTAAATCTGCTGCCTATTAATTTCATTTGGTGACCCCTAGTTCTTGTATTATGGGAACAAGTAAATAACTTTTCCTTATTCACTTTCTCCACACCACTCATGATTTTATATACCTCTATCATGTCCCCCCTTAGTCTCCTCTTTTCCAAACTGAAAAGTCCTAGCCTCTTTAATCTCTCATCATATGGGACCTGTTCCAAACCCCTAATCATTTTAGTTGCCCTTCTCTGAACCTTTTCTAGTGCCAGTATATCTTTTCTGAGATGAGGAGACCACATCTGTATGCAGTATTCAAGATGTGGGCGTACCATAGATTTATATAAGGGCAATAAGGTATTCTCTGTCTTATTCTCTATCCCTTTTTTAATGAGTCCTAACATCCTGTTTGCTTTTTTGACCGCCGCTGCACACTGCATGGACATCTTCAGAGAACTATCCACAATGACTCCAAGATCTTTTTCCTGAGTAGTTGTAGCTAAATTAGCCCCCATCATATAGTTGGGGTTATTTTTTCCAATGTACATTACTTTACATTTATCCACATTAAATTTCATTTGCCATTTTGTTGCCCAATCATTTAGTTTTGTGAGATCTTTTTGAAGCTCTTCACAGTCTGCTTTGGTCTTAACTATCTTGAGCAGTTTAGTATCATCTGCAAACTTTGCCACCTCACTGTTTACCCCTTTCTACAAATCATTTATGAATAAGTTGAATAGGATTGGTCCTAGGACTGACCCTTGGGGAACACCACTAGGTACCCCTCTCCATTCTGAAAATTTACCATTTATTCCTACCCTTTGTTCCCTGTCTTTTAACCAGTTCTCAATCCATGAAAGGATCTTCCCTCTTATCCCATGACAGCTTGATTTACATAAGAGCCTTTTGTGAGGGATCTTGTCAAAGTCTTTCTGGAAATCTAAGTACACTATGTCCACTGAATCCCCCTTGTCCACATGTTTTTTGACCCCTTCAAAGAACTCTAATAGATTAGATTCATAGATTCATAGATTCTAGGACTGGAAGGGACCTCGAGAGGTCATCGAGTCCAGTCCCCTGCCCGCATGGCAGGACCAAATAGTGACTAGACCAGTCAGTAAGACACCATTAGTAAGACACGATTTCCCTTTATAGAAACCATGTTGACTTTTGCTCAACAATTTATGTTCTTCTATGTGTCTGACAATTTTATTCTTTACAATTGTTTCAACTAATTTGCCCGGTACTGACGTTAGACTTACTGGTCTGTAATTGCCAGGATCACCTCTAGAGCCCTTTTTAAATATTGGCGTTACCTTAGCTATCTTCCAGTCATTGGGTACAGAAGCTGATTTAAAGGACAGATTAAAAACCATAGTTAATAGTTCCGCAATTTCACATTTGAGTTCTTTCAGAACTCTTGGGTGAATGCCATCTGGTCCCGGTGACTTGTTACTGTTAAGTTTATCAATTAATTCCAAAACCTCCTCTAGTGACACTTCAATCCGTGACAGTTCCTCAGACTTGTCACCTACAAAGGACGGCTCAGGTTGTGGAATCTCCCTAACATCCTCAGCCGTGAAGACTGAAGCAAAGAATTCATTTAGTTTCTCCGCAATGACTTTATCATCTTTAAGCGCCCCTTTTGTATCTTGATCGTCCAGGGGCCCCACTGGTTGTTTAGCAGGCTTCCTGCTTCTGATATACTTAAAAAACATTATGTTATTACCTTTGGAGTTTTTGGCTAGCTGGTCTTCAAACACCTTTTTGGCTTTTCTTATTACATTTTTACACTTAATTTGGCAGTGTTTATGCTTATGATTTGACTTCTACTTTTTAAAAGATGCCTTTTTATCTCTCAATGCTTCTTTTACATGGTTGTTAGGCCACAGCGGCTCTTTTTTAGTTCTTTTACTGTGTTTTTTAATTTGGGGTATACATTGAAGTTGGGCCTCTATTATGGTGTTTTTGAAAAGTGTCCATGCAGCTTGCAGGGATTTCACTCTAGTCACTGTACCTTTTAATTTCTGTTTAACTAATCTCCTCATTTTTACATAGTTCCCCTTTCTGAAATTAAATGCCACAGTGTTGGGCTGTTGAGGTGTTCTTCCCACAACAGGAATGTTAAAAGTTATTATATTATGGTCACTATTTCCAAACGGTCCTGTTACAGTTACCAATTGAACCAGATCCTGCGCGCCACTCAGGACTAAATTGAGAATTGCCTCTCCCCTTGTGGGTTCCCGTACCAGCTGCTCCAAGAAGCAGTCATTTAAAGTATCAAGAAATTTTGTCTCTGCATTTCATCCTGAGGTGACATGTTCCCAGTCAATATGGGGATAATTGAAATCCCCCACTGTTATTGAGTTCTTAATTTTGATAGCCTCTCTAATCTCCCTTAGCATTTCATCATCACTATCACTGTCCTGGTCAGGTGGTCTATAATAGATCCCTAATGTTATATTCTTATTAGAGCATGAAATTACTATCCATAGAGATTCTATGGAACATGTGGATTCACTTAAGATTTTTACTTCATTTGATTCTACATTTTCTTTCACATACAGTGCCACTTCCCCCTCCCCCCCACCCGCCCGACCTGTTCTGTCCTTCCGATATATTTTGTACCCCGGAATGATTGTGTCTCATTGATTGTCCTCAGTCCACCAGGTTTCTGTGATGCCTATTATATCAATATCCTCCTTTATCATGAGGCACTCTAGTTCACCCATCTTATTATTTAGACTTCTAGCATTTGTGTACAAGCACTTTAAAAACGTGTCATTGTTTATTTTCTGCCCTTTTCTGATGTGTCAGATTCTTTTTTATGTGAATGTTTCTTGTCTGATCTGGCCCTTACATTATCCTCCTCCATCCTCTGCTCCTGACTATAACCTGGAGATTCTCTATCATTAGACTCTCCCCTAAGAGAAGTCTCTGTCCGATCCACGTGCTCCTCTGCAGCAGTCGGCTTTCCCCCATCTCCTAGTTTAAAATCTGCTCTACAACCTTTTTAATGTTTAGTGCCAGCAGTCTGGTTCCACTTTGGTTTAGGTGGAGCCCATCCTTCCTGTATAGGCTCCCCCCATTCCAGAAGTTTCCCCAGTTCCTAATGAATGTAAACCCCTCCTCTCTACACCATCGTCTCATCCACGCATTGAGACTCTGAAGCTCTGCCTGCCTACCTGGCCCTGCACATGGAACTGGGAGCATTTCTGAGAATGCCACCATAGAGATCCTGGATTTCAGTCTCTTTTCTAGCAGCCTAAATTTGGTGAGGTACTGGTCTGGCCAGGTACTGAACTGAGGGCTTTGTCACAGCCTTGCCCCAGCACTGTGGGTGTGTGACGCATACGCTGTGGGATTTTCACTTCCCCCTGGCAATCACAGCCCTGTTCCTACAGGAGACGTCAGAGATCAGTAGTCAAGAGGTATCTTTATCCACTCCCCCCATGACAGTCACAGGTCCTGGTCAGCTGCACCAATGCTGTGGACATTTGTGACCCACTTTGTATGTGGTTCGTAACACAGCTTCCCCAGAGCAGACAGCATGGGCTCAACTTTCCATGGGATCTGGCAAGGAAGCTCACCACTTTAGTGAGAGGAAGGTTGGCCGGAGGTTAGGGCTCTAGCCTAGGACTTGGGATGTGGGTTCAATCCCCTGCTCAGTCACAGCCTCCCAGCGTGACCTTGTGTGATAAATGAAGGGGTGGGGGTAGCTCCCTTTTATGGACAGCCAGTATCTATAAAATCCCTCTTAGTAGCTGTTCTCTAATTGCGCTACTTGTAAAGGGTTAAAAAGTCTCACTGCTCTGCCTAGGTAAAAGGAAGTGAGTGGGCACCTGGCCAAAAGAGCCAATGGGAAGGCTAGAACTTTTTAAAATTGAAAAAAGACTCCCCTTTTGTCTGTCTGTGTTTGTTCTCCATGGAAGAGGCAGACAGGGCAGAGTTATGCTGTGAGAAGCTTGGGCCAGGTATGAAAACCCATCAGTATCATCCCTAGAAACTACTTATTTGAAACCCCAGATATGTAAGTAAGATCAAGAAATGTCTAGGAAGACACGATTAGGTTTATCTCTTTTATTTCTTTATGTCTTATGGACTCCTCTGTGGTAACCCTAGGTGTTTTTGGTTTGCTTGTAACCTTAAGCTGGACCTCAAGAAAACTATTCTTGATGCTTAAGCCTTGTAGATTCTTTTTTTAAACCTAGCCTGAGTTCCCAGATGTATTTTCTTTCCTTTTTTTTTATTAATAAAATTTACCTTTTTTAAGAACAGAATTGAATTTTTGTGTCCTAAGAGGTTTATTCACATGTTGTTTAATTAGCTGGTGGCAACAGCTGATTTCCTTTGTTTTTCTTTCTCAGCTCTTCCCTGGGGGTGTGTGTGAAAGGACTTGAGGGTACCCCACTTGAAGGAATTCCCAAGTGCGCCTTCCTGGGCTCTTAAAGGGGTTCTGCATTTGGGTGGTGGCAGCATCTACCCAGCCAAGGTCAGAGAAAAGCTCTAACCTTGGGCGTTTAATACAAGCCTGGAGTGGCCAGTATTAATTTTTAGAATCCTTGCGGGCCCCCACCTTCTGCACTCGAAGTGCCAGAGTGGGGAATCAGCCTTGACACCTTGGCCAGTCATTCAGTCGCTCTGGGCCTCAGCTCCCATCCATGGGGATACAGGAAGTCCCCTGCATACACTGGGGTTGCGTTTACACAAAGCCGTTTCCTGCTTCACCTCGCCTGTTTGTGTTGCATGCAGATCATAGGAAGGGGAAGTGGTCTCTTCACAGAGGATTTCTAAGTGGATGGCATCCAGTATCAAGACTGCATGCGAAATGCTTCAGCTACCTCCCTCAGTGGGTGAAAGCTCATTCTATGCGAGCGCAAGCTGCATCCGTGACATTTTTAAGTGACATCTCAATATTAGATATTTGCAGGGCTGTGACGTGGTTGTTGATACACCTCTACCTCGATATAACGCGACCCGATACAACACGAATTCGGATATAACGCGGTAAAGCAGCGCTCCGGGGAGGCGGGGCTGCGCACTCCGGCAGATCAAAGCAAGTTCGATATAACGCGGTTTCACCTATAACGCAGTAAGTTTTTTTGGCTCCCGAGGACAGTGTTATATTGAGGTAGAGGTGTACATATGTTTCCAAACCATTATGCCATTACTGCAGCATGCAGAGCAGATGCAAACTTTGGGAAGGCATTCCTACAGTCCTGGTTTAACCCGACTCTGAGCCCCGCCCCTGTGGATACTGCCTGTGAGCCACCCAAGTGGAATACACATCTGCATTTACTCCAAGACGAAGAAATGGTTACTCACTGCGACTGGTTCTTCGAGATATGATGTATTCCACAACCCCAACTCCATGCGTAACAGCCAAGTGTCTGGGAATGGGCCGGGTGATAACTGGGTTCTTCGGAGCCTCGGTAACTGGCAAGAGTAATCTGGACGCCAGTTCCCAGGACTCCCGTCAGCAGAGCTCCCCAGTTGGCACTGAATAGCAGCACTCTCCCCTCAGCAGTGTACCGCTCTCAGCCCAAAGTGTTCTGGAGCCATTCAAAAGTGGGAAGAAAACCTGTCCCCTTCCCTTCCAGGTGAAAGCCCTGGCTTGTGTCACTCACATTTGGCTCATAGGCCCGTGTTGTACAGGGAATCAGACTAGATGGTCACAATGGTCCCCTGGAACCCATGAATCTATAAAAGTCACTTAGGCCCAGATCCTCAAAGGTATGTAGGTGCCTCACGGGCGAGGACTTTCTCAGCATTGCAGGGCTGGTCTCCCCAGTCCGGTCTCCTCCCACCCCACTGTAAAGCCAAGGATCACACTAGCCCTTTTTGCCACTGCATCTGGGAGCTCCTGTTGGGTAGCTTCTCCCCAGTGATCCCTAAATCCTTTTCAGAGTCCCTGCTTCCCAAGCCCCAGCCCTCCAGTCTGCATTCCTTCTTCCTAGGTGGGTGAGCTTGCGTTCAGCTGTAAAATGTGTTTTGTTTCAATGTGCCCAGTTTACCAGCCAATCCTGCTCGCCCTGTTTGGCTGCCCCAGCCTCACCACTGTTTACCACTGTGCCAATCTTTGTGTCAGCGGCAAATGTGATCAGCAGAGATTTGCTGTTTACTTCCCGATCAACGAGGAAAATGCTAATTAGCATCGGGCCAAGGGCCTGCAGAGCCCCACGGGAAATAGCTCCAGTCAATGCTGGTGCCCCACTGGGGATTACTCTTTTAGCCAGTTCTTAATCCAGGTAACGTCTGCTCTGCTGATATCGTGTAGTGCTCGTTTTTATTTGGAGTGTCAGAACGCCGCATAAGTCTATAGTTTTTACACCTGTGCAGTTTCCCTTATAACCTGTAATCGCCTCAAAGAATGAAATCAGGTTGGTCTAACAATACCTGTGCTCCACAAAACCATGTGGACTGCATTCCAATCCTTTCATTCTTTATTCATTGGAATGCCATATCGGCGTTGCTGTTACTTGGCCTGGGAGCAAGGAGATACTAGTCTGTAGTGTCCTGGGGCAACCTGCTTGCCTTTGACAGGTTATATTAACACCAGCAGGCTAGAGATCTCCTCTGCCAGCTCTTTTAGGACCCTTGGGTGCAAGGTATTTACACCTTCTGATTTTCAAATGTGGCTAACGTGACGAGGCCACTAAGCTGAGCAGCTGAGCACTGAAATGGTCCCAAGCAGCATTTGCAGTTCACGCTCTGTCACATTGCTTTGGCCTATATGCAACCTCGAGCGGAGTTTGCTTCCGTCATTGCTGCTCCTGTCTATCCAGCCATCTCAGCCATTTCTGGGGCAAAGGTCTCCTCTGCATCAGCCCTGCCAGCCCGGGTGGGATAAAGGCTTCTTGACAGTGTGCAGGAGACTCTGGCTGGAACCTCACTGCTGAGTTACTGGGGTCCGAAGGGTCTTCGCATTGACTCAGGGTGGGAGCAGAAGGTACCAGGTCTGGTAATGCCACAGCTCAGAGATGCTTTGTCATGCTTGCCTCTGACCTCTGGGGCTGTCACTAGGGCTGGCTTAGTGGGTTAGATGCTGGAAGTGGGGGAAAGACCCTAATCCTGAGGGCAGCCATTATCAGGAGGCTTCTTCCCCCCATCTGAGCTTGTCTGGCTGCTTCCCGCCGAGCCAGCTTCTCACACTCAGCATTGGGAAGGACGCCTCTGCAGCTCTCGCAGACACACCAGCCTCCGCAGAGCCAGTGCTCAGGGCGGTTGGCCTGTTGTACAGGTGCTGACAGTCAGCGAGGTCCCCAGGGCTGGCAGGGGCCCGTCAATGGGGTGGTAACACTGCTGCACTTTCCCTTCTGGGCAGCAGGTGCTTAGTGGGAGGAGGGGGGCCTTGTGTGGCGGGAAGTCAGTCCCGTGAATAACGACCTGTGAAATCCGGAATGCCTCTGGCCTGGCTGGAGCAGGGCCTTGCGCACAGCACTTCCTTCCCACTCTCTTGCACTGGAGAAAATCCTTCGGCGCAGCTGGGATCTGCATGACGCCACACCAAGCTAATTTCCCTCGCACAGGCCAACACCTGCTGAGCTGGCTTGTTGCCCCCCGCCCCGGCTCCCTCAAGCCCATGGGCTGGCCACTCCGGGAAGACTCTGGTCTTTGCACAGCTAGCTTGGAATTAAATCACAACCATGAGAATACAGCTCTCCCAGGACCCACTTGACTTATGTTCTGAGAGCGGCGGCATCAGTAAATTATCTGGCCTGGTGCTAGACTGCAGCGAAGCGACCTCCGGAGAGCTCACAGCTAGGCTGGGGCGCTAGGCAAGTGCTGAACAGTGGCAGTCCACAGATCCAGGCGGGGATTCATCTGAGTCCTAGCTCCACGGCTCCTTCCTTTGCTGTTGCCAGCTGGTGAATTCCTGAACCCCCAGCCACGGAGCAGAGCCTGCGGAGAGCCTGACAGGCTTGTGCGGAGAATGCGGCTGGCTTGTTCCTCCTCCATGAATTCTCCCTCCCTTGGTGTCAGTGAGACCCTAGCCAGCGATGAGAAGGGCAAGGAGAGCCCTGGAGGGAGCAGCGCCCAGCCAGGCCTGCCGAAGACAGAGCACAGATTGCATCACTGTCCCCTCCACAACCGGCGGCCCTGACTGAAAGGGATCTTCTCCTAGGGTGGGAGACAGTCTGTGCGCACAACCCATCCAGCTCCACCCACAGACATCAGCCCCATTCAGCCCCACCACAGGTGCCAGACCCCCATTCCATCAACAGGCACCAACCCCGACCCCCCCCACAGCTCTACCCATAGTCACCAGCCCTGTCCCATACACACAGCTCCACCAATGGGCAACAGCCCTAATATTGTCACAAGATAGAACTTTCCAAGGTCACTGCATCCTGGGATTCTCCACCATGCCTCCAACCTCTGCTTGGCAGTGATGGTGTCCCCTCCTGGGCTGGCTGGAAAGGGAGCCCTGCTCCTGGGCTTTCCCCTCTATACATCTTCCTAGTAAGCAGATGCAGAGCATGATGGTCCTGCCTTGCTGTGGTGGGGGAATGGGGAGATTTCCTCCTGGCGGTGCAGGGGGCTGAGCAGAGAGGGCTGTGGATGGCTCAATGATGAGGGGCCATAGACAAGGTGAGGGAGGGCTGTAGCGAGAAGGGGAGATTCTGCAGCTGAAGCGGTGTCAGGGACGGGCTGAAGGGATCTGCAGAGGAGCAGAGGGTCAGTACAAGTGTGACAGGACTCCACAGTGCAGAGCCCGTGGCCTGTGACAGGAGGGGGGCGCGGGTTGTGCAGAATTGCAGGGCTCTTAGCCATGGGAGCGCTGCAGGGTCACAAAGGCGTCTGTTACTGGAGCAGGTCCCCAGTGCATGTCTCTTGCACATGCAGTCTCTCCCAGGCCAGGGAGGTGAGCCGGGGCAGCGAGGCTTGCGAAAGGGCCTGGGCCCCGGCAGGCCTGCAGCGAGAACAATGGCTGACATCATGTTTTATTTCCAAACCGGGCCCTGTAGTGTTAGAGGAGACAACGTTTATTTTTTCGCCTGCTCGTTCTCGCTCCCCCGGGGCTGGCCACGGCACAGCACATTCCATTGCAGTGAGCACCACGCTCCCACCACAGCACATTCTTCCCACTTCAGCTGCCTGTTTCGGAGCGGAGAGCACGGCAGCCCCAGGTCGCCTGGCCTCGCTGAGCCAGGGAGCCAGGAGTGTCTCCTCACCCGCACCTGGGACTCGCTGCTCACAGCTGCTCTCTCCTGGAGCACGCTCGTGCTCCCCCACTGGGCTGCCAGCCCCTGCCCCAGCCAGCCAGGGAAGGAATGGCGCACACACCCAGCCAGGAGAGGAATGGCGCACACACCCAGCCAGGGGAGGAATAGCGCACACACCCAGCCAGGGGAGGAATGGCGCACACACCCAGCCAGGGGAGGAATGGCGCACACACCCAGCCAGGGGAGGAGTGGCGCACACACCCAGCCAGGGGAGGAATGGCGCACACACCCGGCCAGGGGAGGAGTGGCGCACACACCCGGCCAGGGGAGGAGTGGCGCACACACCCAGCCAGGAGAGGAGTGGCGCACACACCCAGCCAGGGGAGGAATGGCGCACACACCCAGCCAGGAGAGGAGTGGCGCACACTCCCAGCCAGGGGAGGAGTGGCGCACACACCCGGCCAGGGGAGGAGTGGCGCACACACCCAGCCAGGGGAGGAGTGACGCACACACCCAGCTCTGCTCAGTCCCGCGTACAAAGCCTGGGGTCTGAGGGCAGCATCCAGCCCTTCCAGCTGTAGGCCCAGCCCAGGGCAGGCACCAGCCCCATTAATATCCTGTGTGATCCCCACAGCCTCCACAGACACAGCCCTTCACTGCTGCCCCTGGCAAGGCCTGGCAGTCTGCTGGACTGAGGTTGCATCTGGCATTCTCTGGGGCATCCCAGTGGCATGCAAAAGTTTCTGAGGAGGCCCCCATCCACACACCCGATGGGTGACTGGCAGCAGGGAGCATCTGGCAGCCAGGGGGACCGTGGTGAAGAAGCGGGCTGTGGATAAGGGGGGTGGGAGCCTCACAGATGGAGGGGCGGTTGAAGGGCTGCATGGGACGCATGCTGAGAGCAGAGTGCTGGAGGAGGCGGTTCTGTGCTTGCTCCATGCTGCAGGTCTTCCCCTATGGGACACTGGCCATGTGCACCCAGCCCCCCCCCCCATCCCTCCCCTATGGGACACTGGCCATGTGCACCCAGCCCCCTCCCCCGCCCCTCCCCTATGGGACACTGGCCATGTGCACCCAGCCCCCACCCTCACCCTTCCCCTATGGGACACTGGCCATGGGCAAATCATCATCAGGAAACACAGAGACTATTTCAGACCATTGCCCCAGTCAGAGTGACCTCGTCTGATGGTGTAATACCAGGCTTCTCAGAGTGAAGTGCCCAGTTCTGTCTCAATCTTGCAAATCCGTGAATCTCTGGGGCAGTCACACAGACGATACCAGGTAGGGCCAGGGTGTGCCCCCTTCAAATGTTGATGGAGAGTCTGGGAGCACAGTGTGCTGGGGTGTTTTTGTCCCTCCTGGCACCATGGCAAAGAGCATGCAATGATGCCTTTCAGTGTAGTGAGCAATTGGAAGTAGGCCGGATCTCTGTGAGATTATGTCATTTTGCACAAAGTTGAACCACTTTATGCTCAGGATTTGGCATTGAGAGCACACATGGAATGCCTCTAGCTGCTCCTAGTCTGCTTGTAAGAGGGTCCAGGTTTCTGACCCATATAGCAGTACAGGCAGTACACAAATTTGATAGATACTGAACTTTGTCTCAGCGCAGAGATATTTTTACATTCATAGGAGAGACACAGACTTCACGGACTTTTACCTCTGGACTTGGCACTGGTGCAGGTGCTGCTGGAATACTATGTCCAGTTCTGGTGTCCACAATTCAAGAGAGATGTTGATAACTTGGAGAGAATACAGAGAAAAGCCATGAGAATGGATTAGAAAACCTGCCTGATAATGACAGACTCAAGGAGCTCAATCTATTTAGCTCAGGGGTGGGCAAACTTTTTGGCCCAAGGGCCACATCTGGGTATGGAAATTGTATGGCGGGCCATGAATGCTCACGAAATTGGAGGTTGGGGTGTGGGAGGGCAGGAGATCTCCGGCTGGCGGTACAAGCTCTGGGGTGGGGCTGGGGATAAGGGGTTCAGAGGGCAGGAGGGGGATCAGGGCTGGGGCGGGGGGTTGGGGCGTGGGAGGGAGCCAGGGGGGCAGGCTTCAGATGGTGCTTACCTCAAGGAGCTCCCAGAAACAGCGGCATGTCCCCCTTCCAGCTCCTATGCAGAGGTGTGGCCAGGTGTCTCTGTGCGCTGCCCTGTCTGCAGGCACCGCCCCTGCAGCTCCCATTGGCTGTAGTTCCTGGCCAATGGGAGTTGCGGGGGCAGCGTGCGGAACCCCCTGTCTGCCCCTAGACATAGGAGCTGGAGGGGGGAACATGCCACTGCTTCCGGGAGCCGCGTGGAGCGGGGCAAGCCCCAGACCCCACTTCCCAGCAGGAACTTGAGGGCTGGATTAAAATGGCTGGGGGTCCGGATGTGGCTCCTGAGCCGTAGTTTGCCCCCCCCGATTTAGCTTAACACAGAGAAGGTTAACAGGTGACTTGGTTATACTCTATAAGTACCTTCATGGGGCACAAATATCTAGGAATGGGCTCTTCATCTAGCAGAGAGAGGTCCTATGATCCAATGGCTGGAAGTTGAAGCTAGACCAATTCAGACTGGAAATAAAGCATACATTTTAACCATTGGAACAACTTACCAAGGGTCATGGTGGATTCTCCATCACTGGCAAGTTTGAAATCAAGATGGGTGGTTTTCTAAAAGCTCTGCTCCAGGAGTGATTATGGGGCAGTTCTCCGGCCTGTGTTACACAGGAGATCAGGAATAGATGGTCACAATGTTCCCTTCTGGCCTTAGACTCTATGAATCTATGGAGGAGGTGACAAGACCTCTATGTCGGCTTGCGCACTGTTTGAATACTGCTTGAAGCCTAGGTAGACGAACTCATCAATGCTCTCCATGGTGCTCACCTGCACCGGGGGTTCAGGTGGCCCAACTCCAAAGCTGGTTTTCTGCCATAAGACACTCAACCCAATAGTGCAGGCAGCCTCTTGGAAACCTCAAAGGGCGGGGCTGAAATTCTCTGGCTTATCCCCAAGCAGGGCAGTGCCATCGTCTGGGCTGGCGAACACTTCTTAACTAATCTGGACTCCGACATGTGGAGTGACAAGTCCTAACATCCAGTCAGTAGCTTGACAGAATAGTGCTGGGGCAAGAATACATCCCAGCCACACACCTGAGGTTGTGTAGAAATGTGGTGTAAGCCATGAACCTACACACACTCTCACACTGGTACCAGTGTGCAGGTCACGCACCAGCTTTAGCAGAACATCTGGGACACCAACTCCTTTCAGTGCGAACTGAAGTGCTGACCAGTGAACTGAATCAAACGTCACTTTGATGGTGATGTATGCCATGTGGAGTGGGTTCTCAGTACAGCTCAGCTCAGAGCTGTCTGGTAAGGACAGAGTCCACCATTGCCTGCCCAGTGGTGAAACCTGATTGCTGTGGATGATAATGTCTGTTAAGGAACAGCCACATCCTGTTAAGTACAATGTGAACGAAGACCTTTCCAGGGATGAGATTGGCCTGGAGTTGCCACACTTGGTGTGAGATCCTTTATCCTTGTACTGATGCCGTCTTTCCGTTCTGCTAGTACTTTGTCTGATCCCCACACTTTTACAAACAGTGGAGCAGGTCAGTTTGCTCTGGTTCCAATGCACCTTTGAGCAGCGTGGGTGTCACACCACCAGGTCCAGCAGTGTGTCCATTCCATAACTTTTGGATGGCTTTTTGTACTGCCTCAAGCGACAGCATCTGTTCGTGGGTCTGCTGCCGGACAGTTTGAACAGTCATCAGCAGGTGTGTGGTTCAGGCTCTTTCATAATGTGTTTTCCAACTGTCCAGGACCTCATCTCTCGATGGCAGGGAGAGCCGCCTGGGCTCATGATGGGGATGTTAGAAGGCTGTTTATGGCTGACAGCCAGGCATGTTATGGCTCTGTAGGCAGAACAGATTGTGCTTTAGGCCATTCTCTGCTTTGTCAACCAGGGAGTTGGTGTAGTTCCCACAGTCACGTTTTGCCATAGCCTGGAAAATGCCTTTCAGCCCTTTATGTTCTTAGATGTCTCCCTGCTTGCAGGTGCCTGCCTTTTCTGCAGTATGTCAAAAGCCGCTTCAGAAAGCGAAGGTTACTTGCATGACCTTCTGAAGCCAATTATTTCCGCGGTGGCATGTGATGCAGCATTACATACATCTCTGCAGGCAGTCTCCGTGTCGTCCAAGGGGGTACCCAGGTTACCAATGGGATCTTTGATGGCTGCACGTATTTCACAGCTTCAGCAGGATCCCCGGAAGGATAGTGGACATTGTGTTGATAGTCACCTGGCTTGCGAGGAGCTGGAAGATGCAGTGAGAGCTGAGACATGACCAGTCTATGGTCTGAATTTGCTGGTGCTTCTGCACTGCTGAAGACCTGGTGAGATTTTACTATAGAGCAATTTCTGATGAGGACGCAGTCAGTTTCCTCCATGCACTGTTTGAAATACAGATCCGGGGATAGCCTGGTGCAGCCAGCCACCAAATCCCAACCCCTGCCCCTATGGGACACTGCCTGTGTGCACACAGCCCCTAATCCAAACCCCTACCCCATTCCTCATGGGACACTGCCAATGTGCCTCCAGCCCCCAAGCCCCACATCTATGGGACACTGCCTGTGTGCACCCAGCCCCCAATCCCAACTCCTCCCCCATGGGATACTGCCCGTGTGCACCCATCCCCCAATACCACCCTCCCACTATGGGGCACTGCCCATGTGCACCCAGCCCCCATTCCCCACCCCTATGGGGCACTGTCTGAATGCACCCAGTCCCCAATCCCAACCCCATTCCTCATGGTACACTGCCAATGTGCCCCTGTCACGGAGTGTGGGGAGACACCAGGCCCTGCACCCCCAGCTTCCTGCGATTCACCATGACTCTCAGCCAGCCAGTAAAGCAGAAGGTTTATTTAGATGACAGGAACTCAGTCCAAGACAGGTCTTGCAGGCACAGACATCAGGATCCTCCCCCAATTAGGTGCATCTTGGGGTCCCAGGGCACCACAGCCCCTTGGGGGGTAAGAGCCCTGTCTGCCTCCCAGCCATTCCACCAGCCAGCTCTGAAACTCTCCCTTCAGAGACCCCTCCCACAGCCTTTGTTCAGTTTCCCGGGCAAAGGTGTCACCTGGCCTCTAACCCCTTCCTGGGTTCTCATGTTACATGCTCAGGTATTCTCCCTCACGGCCAGTCTCCCATCCCCCAATGCAGACCATCCTAGCCACACTCCCCTGCCTTCCCAGCCAACACTCCCCACTCAGCATTCAAAGACCACAGTAAGAACAGTCCCAGTTTGTCACAGCCCCCCTGTCCCCCCAATCCCATCCCAGAACTGCCCAGTGTCCCTGTCTGGTGAAGGTGACTGAGAAGATGGTGACATGTGCTTGGACACTGGTGTTGCCCAGAGATCTCCTGGTGCTCTGAAGTTGGCTTTGTGCCATGCGGAGTCTCTCAGCAGCTCTTGCTGTGGCCTGAACATCGGGGTCATTCTTACTCTGCCCCCTCTCAGCAGAGTTGCTGCCTGATGGACCCAGGAGACACAGCCCTTGAACTGGACGGATCGGAGGAAGTGCAGTGCAGGAACGCTGCACCGTGGGAACCAGGCACTGGGCAGCCCGTCTCAGAGCAGGGCAGGGAGCTGTGCTGCTGGGGGGACCTGTCCTCTCACACTGAGAAGCTGGAAGTCAGTCTCGAAGAAGAGACATCTGGATACCATCGTGGAGTCTGGGTTGCCATCTTGTAGGATCTAGGCACTCTGTGGCGGATGCATGAGCCCTGTGAGTAGCTGGCTCCAGGGCAGGGAGGAGCAGTACCAGTGCACCAGCAATGGATGTCTCTTGACTTGTGAACTCTGCAAGCTCGTCTCTGTGCTAGAGGAAGCATGGAAGGTGCAGCCAGCCAGATGCACTGGGAGACCTTGGCCTCAGCCCTGCTAACCAGGTCCCTGGGGAGCAGGGGTTGCTCCTCCTGGGTCTGTTGACTCCCTTGCACCAGCAACATGGCCTCAGAAATCAGGAGACTCAATGGCTGTATCTCAGACTCCTCCAAACAGTGTTTCTCAGCCACTCACAGCCACATGCTCTCTGCTCTGAGCTCTTACGACTCTACCTGCCCATTACACCATCCGTCACCGAAGCAGAGGACCGGCCATGAGCAAAAACCCGGCCCAGGATTCCTCGCTCCCTCTGCTCCTCTTTCAGTTTTATTCCTCTAGTAAAGCTGCTCTGCCCCGAGATGCATTGGGGGGGGGCAGCATTTCCTCCTGTTGCTTTGGGATTCAGACTAGGCCATTTCCATACTGACTCCTGCTGGTGAGCAGCCGCTATAGCGCGTCACAGCATTAACGCAGCGTCACTGACCAGCGTTCTTCACATCACGCCATGCCATGAAATTAGCGGCATTTTAAAAATAACTGGCTAACTCTCACAAGGCCTACAATTAAAACAAATTGCTCTGCCATCCAATGGCATTGTCTTCACAATGACAATTAAAACATGGAATTTATAATGTAATATTGTCTGCGATTGATCGTAAAAGTTCTGTACAAGAGACTAGCGCTGGCCTGCCCAGCTGGTCGGAAAGCGAAGCCCATTTTGGCTGATTGTAATCATGTTGGAGGGTGAGGTTCTGCAGTTCTAATCACTTCCATCTGCATCTCTGACTCATGTGGCTCCTTTTGCAAAGTGTCTAAACATTTCCAACCCCTCCACTGGGCCTTCCAAGCTATTTCCCTGCATACCGGTGCCCATGGCTCCCCAGACAGCCTGTGTGCATGGAAATCATGTGAGCAAGCCGTGAATTGAGGGGAGGGTGGTAGGTCCGTTCCTTTCTGTTCTCAGCAGCATCAGCTGCCTCTGTGATGGGGAGGGTTCCGGGGGCATTACAGAGCTCTCCCTTCTGTGCCCTTGCCACGCAGAGTTCCCAGTCCAACACCGGATTCAGTGCTGACAGCTTTGGCTCAAGTGGAAGCTTTGTTCTCATTGGAGTGTAAGCTGCTGGGGAGGTTGTGTTGGCAGTCAGCGATCACACCTGGGACCGGGTTCTCATGAAACACCACTCAGTTTTCAAAGAGATGTTGTGTCTCATTAGTGCAAAGGTAAGTGGTATTATCCTTGCGTGTTTGTGACATCTGCCCTTGGCATGGCTGGGAACATGGCTGGGCTGTTTGGAAAGTCCCAGCCATTCATCTCAGTGCATCTCTGGAGCATCAGGCACAAACCAGGACAAGTTCTTCCTGGGGAAGAGCTGCATCTGCTCCACACCATGGCAGGTCCTTGTCTACGCTGCAATGTCAGCCTGGACTCAGACTCAGGCAGGAGCCCAAACACCCCTTCTGTCTAGATACAAATCTCTCAGACTGGGGCTTGGACCTAGGGTTCTAGAGGATTGGAGACTGAGTCAAGCTGGGCCCCAGGGTTTGAGCCCTATTGCTTTGCAGTATAGACGCAGACCCCTGCCCCGACTTGGGTCCTGGGAGTCCACCGACAGTATACCACAATCCCATGGGCCAAATTCCTTTGTCCGCTCTATCCCAAGAACCCACAGTCTACTCCAGGGAAACACCCCCCTTTGGTGCCGTGCAGCAACTCGGTGAGTCAGTGTTTAACCAGTTTGTTGTGTCTGCAGGCACCGGCTGGGAGCACTCTGGGTTGCAGTGGGCAGTGACCGGAAGCCCTTTTGCAAAGCGCGCTGCCTCATGGTCACAGGAGCACGGCCAGACTTGGGAAATCCCTGCTGTGGGTTTAGGAGATGTACCAGGAATGACCACGCATAGCAGCAAATAGCGAAGAAGCTGGCAAATTTACTGGCCGGTGACCAGGGCAGGGAGAGGACTACGCAGCTCAGGACTGAGTACAGGGAAACCAGGGACCAGAGCGGCACCTTGGGCAACTCGCCGACATCATTTTATGAGGCATCTCACTGGGTGCTAGACACTGTACCGAGCATGGAGCCAGCAGCTGTGTGTGATACCTGGCCAGCTGGCATGGTGCCATGCTGGCCTCGGAATGCAGCCTGGGGGCTGATGGCAGCCAGCGGCAGGCAGCAATGAGGCCACCAAAGCTGACACCGGTCCCAGAGGAGCAGGAGCAGAGCACGTCCTGGAGCTGTACTTGGAGGAGCTGTTTGATGCCCTTCCCCTCCCCCGAGGAACGGCCCGCAGACATGGAAGCCACGGAAGCCTCCCCGAGCTCCATTTGAGTGTGTATTAGCACAGCAATGGGAGGGATTTCCGTGCAGAGGTTAGTAGACGCCCCAGCTAGCAGCACGTAGCCACTAATGGGAGCCTACACATGGCTCCCCAGTCTGCCCGTCATGCGGAGCTCCGCGTGCAAACGGTGAAAACGCCTTGGAAGTGAATTGTGGTTTGAGGAGGTGCAGAAATCATCTCCTTGCCTTGCCAGGCCTGCAAGTACTGCGTCTTTTCCCGGGTTGCCCGGCAGCAGGGAGCTGGGGGGGCGGGGGTAGAAGTGGTTCCATTTACAAATCCAGGCCAGTTCAGCTCAAGGAGTCCCATAGGAGGATGGCCGTGGAGCTCTGTGTGTTCACATGCAGACATACCAGGCTAAGCCACGTGGAAGCTGACACCTCCTCCTGTTAATCGCCTCACAAATTCTGACCCAAAGAGGGGTACAGACAGCCGCATACATTCCCAGATGCAGGAACTCCAGAGAGGTGCCTATTTCGAGGAAGAGCAGTTTCCGAGGGCACCTCAGCTGACCAGCCCACACCATGCACAGATGTGCTCTTCGGTCACGAGACCTTTGTCTACTTTGGCTGCATGGATTGTAGAGTCTCACCACAGACTGCAATAAAATCTCCCTTTGCACTCGGGCACCACAATAACTGTTCTCTGCTCCAAAATGGGGAAGGCCTGAAATGATAGAGAAAGCTTTTTTAGCACAGCCACTGATGGCACCACATTCAAATCCAGGTCATTTTACAGTTTTTAGTAAACACACCAAACCAAAAAAGCAGCTGTGATTTTTAACTTATCGTTGTCTCTGGACATCTTTTGCTGGGATTAACCAGGCTGTGTTCAGGGAGCGTCTGTGGTCTGTAGCATCCCTCTCACAATATATTGAAGTTCGGTTTGGAAAAGTAACATTTTATATCCTTGAAATTCCACGAGGATTCTTCCTGTGCTCCTGCATGTGAGAAGAAAACCGTCGGTGTCTGGTCCTCTGCCAGGCCCCTCGCCCCCTACTGGCTGCAGCACCTCCACAGCTTGCCCACAGTGCAGCAGAAGCCTGGACCAACGTACCTCCACAGACCGTTCCAAGGGTGACTGTCCGTGATCAACTGATGGCTGAAGTTCTGGACAGGGCCCACAAGCAGGTCCAAAACCAAGGGCAGAGGGACTTGTGGCTATGTCATGGACTCACAGATCGTGCCCACTCTTGGCCCCGTGCGGTCCGTGGGGGGTGCCCCTTTCAGTGAGACAGCCCTTCTCGGGGGTCCACTCTCTCTCGGGGTCAGGCCCCTCCACCTCCTGGAGCCGCACCTCTCTGAGCCTTAGCACGTCTGTCTCTGCCGTGGGCACCCTCAGGGAGTCCACTCGCTCTGGACCCCTGGGGCCTCCACCCCCCGAAGGGGTTGATGCCACTCTGTTCTCTAGACCGGAGTGACTCTCAGCCAGCATGAAACAGGAGGGTTTATTGAGAGTTGAACACAGCACAGCAAACTCTCAGGGCCTCAGGCCTGGCCTTCCTCAGCCCAGCACATCCCAGTCTCTCTGCATTCAGGTGGGCTCTGCCTGCTCCCCTCTCCAGCCCAGAGCCCCCTTGCTTCCCAGTTGGGCATCTGAGATCACCGGCCCCAGGCCCCGCCTCTGTCCATTGTCTTCTCTCCAGGTAAACAGGGTCGTAAACCGGGGCCTCCTCTCCCCTCTTCTGTCCTCTGGCTGGAACCAGCTGGTTAGGTCACTGGGTCCTCACTCTGCAGCCCATTGTCCGCCCACTGGCCAGAACCGGCTGCATCTCCTCAGCTGGGCCTCTGGGTCACCAGGTCACCGGTCGCTGGGGTATCCATCCTCCCGGTCATCGGCTGGGTCCCCAAGTCCTCTCTCCGGTCCTCTGCAAAACAAACTCCCTCTCCCCTCACCTCGTTAAACCAGTAACACCCAGGGAAACTGAGTCCCACCCCCTCCGCATGCAAACCATTGAAACTCCACAGAAAACAAGAAAACCCCCCACTTCGTCACAGGCTAGAGGAAAGGCGTGGCACGGGGAAAGGCTCAGGCTGCCTTTGAGGCACAGGCGCCGACTTTTCAAAGTGCCGGGGAGTGCTTGAACCCCGGCTCTGCCCCAGGCCCTGCTCCATTCCACCCCTTCCCCAAGGCCCCACCTATGCCCCTCCTCTTCCCCCCCAGTTCTGCCCCTTCCCCTGAGTGCTCAGTACTCCAGATGAGGCCTCACCAATGCCAAATAGAGGGGAATGATCATGTCCCTCGCTCTGCTGGCAATGCCCCTACTTATACAGCCCAAAATGCCGTTAGCCTTCTTGGCAACAAGAGCACACTGTTGACTCATATCCAGCTTCTCATTCACTGTGACCCCTAGGTCCTTTTCTGCAGAACTGCTGCGTAGCCACTCGGTCCCTAGTCTGAAGCAGTTCATGGGATTTTTCCATCCTAAGTGCAGGACTCTGCATTTGTCCTTGTTGAACCTCATCAGATTTCTTTTGGCCCAAGCTGGTCGCCTACCATATTTGCTATTCTTTCTGCACTTTGGGATGGTTTGTTCCTGCGTCCTCAATAAGGCTTCTTTAAAATACAGCCAGCTCTCCTGGACTCCTTGCCCCCTCATATTAGCCTCCCTGGGGATCCTGCCCATCTGGTCCCTGAGGGAGCCAAAGTCTGCTTTTCTGAA
This sequence comes from Trachemys scripta elegans, assembly GCF_013100865.1. Lineage (NCBI taxonomy): Eukaryota > Metazoa > Chordata > Testudines > Emydidae > Trachemys > Trachemys scripta. The sequence goes on along the minus strand of NC_048315.1, from coordinate 22,925,534 downwards.
GTCCAGGTTCCGTATTTTGCTGCTCTCCTTTCTTCCTTTTGTCAGGATCCTGAACTCGACCATCTCATGGTCACTGCCTCCCAGGTTCCCATCCACTTTTGCTTCCCCTATTAATTCTTCCCTGTTTGTGAGCAGCAGGTCAATAAGAGCTCTGCCCCTAGTTGGTTCCTCCAGTACTTGCACCAGGAAATTGTCCCCTACATGTTCCAAAAACTTCCTGGATTGTCTGTGCACCGCTGTATTGCTCTCCCAGCAGATATTTGGGTGATTGAAGTCCCCCATGAGAACCAGGGCCTGTGATCTAGTAACTTCTGCTAGTTGCTGGAAGAAAGCCTTGTCCACCTCATCCCCCTGGTCTGGTGGTCTATAGCAGAATCCCACCACGACATCACCCTTGTTGCTCACACTTTTAAACTTAATCCAGAGACTCTCAGGTTTTTCTGCAGTTTCATACCGGAGCTCTGACCAGTCATACTCCTCTCTTACATACAACGCAACTCCCCCACCTTTTCTGCCCTGCCTGTCCTTCCTGAACAGTTTATATCCATCCATGACAGTACTCCAGTCATGTGAGTTATCCCACCAAGTCTCTGTTATTCCAATCACATCATAATTCCTTGACTGTGCCAGGACTTCCAGTTCTCCCTGCTTGTTTCCCAGGCTTCTTGCATTTGTGTATAGGCACTTAAGATAACACTGATGTCCTGCTTCCTCAGTCTGAGACAGGAGTCCTCCTTTCTTGCGCTCTCCTGCTTGTGCTTCCTCCTGGCATCCCATTTCCCCACTTACCTCAGGGCTTTGGTCTCCTTCCCCTGGTGAACCTAGTTTAAAGCCCTTCTCACTAGGTTAGCCAGCCTGCTTGCGAAGATGCTCTTCCCTCTCTTTGTTAAGTGGAGCCCATCTCTGCCTAGCACTCCTCCTTCTTGGAACACCATCCCATGGTCGAAGAATCCAAAGCCTTCTCTCCGACACCACCTGTGTAGCCATTCGTTGACTTCCACGATTCGACGGTCTCTACTTAGGCCTTTTCCTTGCACAGGGAGGATGGACGAGAACACCACTTGCGCCTCAAACTTCTTTTTTGTTCTTCCCAGAGCCATGTAGTCTGCAGTGATCCGCTCAAGGTCAATCTTGGCAGTATAATTGGTGCCCACATGGAGAAGCAGGAAGGTGTAGCGATCCGAAGGCTTGATGAGTCTCGGCAGTCTCTCCGTCACATTGTGAATCCTAGCTCCTGGCAAGCAGCAGACATCTCGGTTTTCCTGGTCGGGGCAGCAGATAGATGACTCAGTCCCCGTGAAGAGAGAGTCCCTGACCACCAACACCCACCTCATTCTCTTGGGAGCGGTGGTCGTGGAACCCCCATCCCTAGGACCGTGCATCTCATGCCTTTCAATTGGTGGAGTCTCCTTCAGCTCCCTTCCCTCGGATGTATCATCTTCCCCAGCTCCAGAGTAGTCTGCCATAGGGAGAGGCAGGCACTCATACAGACTGGGTATAGCTTTCAGATCAGTGATCTCTAAATAAATGATACTTGGCTTTAAGGAGGCCATCTGGTCAGTGTGTATCCTGCCATTGCTCCCGGAGGGAACGGAACTGCAGGTACTGAATCCGAGTCAGGCCTGTGAGGTGATCATGGTTAGTGCCAGGGCACTGCAGCCCCAGGGCCTGGTCTGAGAGCAGGAAAATTGTGATTCCACCCCAGAGAGGTGACAGCCCGAGGCCAGGGCAGGGGAGGTGGGGATGGTGCGCTCAGAGATACCACAAAGGGCCAGCGAGGCAGGTAGCCTGGGAACTGAGACACCCTCTACTATCAGAAATCTATTCTCCATGTAGCTATGTGTTATTTACCCCTTCTCATCATACAAGAACAGGGTCAGCCAATGAAATTAATAGGCCTCTAGTTTAAAGCAAAGAAAAGGAAGTACTTCTTAACCCAATGAGCAGACAGCCTGTGGAACTTGTTACCAGGGGATGTTGTGAAGGCCAAAAGTATAACTGGGTTCAAAAACGAATTAGATCAATTCATGGAGGACAGGTCCATCAATGGCTATTAGCTAAAATGATCAGGGTCGCAACCCCATGCTCTGGGTGTCCCTAGCCTCTGACCGCCAGATGCAGGGACTACATGGGGGATGGATCACTGGATAACTGCCTTGTTCTGTTCATTCCCTCTGGGGCACCTGGCAGTGGCCACTGTTGGAAGACAGGACACTGGGCTACATGGACCTTTGGTCTGGCCATTCTTATGTTCTTATGTACAGACGGTGATAAACTCACCCCTTAACCTTAACGCAGTCTCCAGCAATGGTCGCACTAACGCTGTGAACAGAGGTAACACCACCTCCCGGCTTCGCATTGACATTTCCTGCTGCTATGTGCAAGGACTGCACCAGCTGCTTACTTACAGCAACATGCTGGGCACTCCCATTCAGCTGGTTTCCATCAGGAGCCTTAGGTCCCTTCTGAGTCGCTGTTTCCCAGGACAGAGCCTCCCATTCTGTCAGGGTGACCTGCGCCCTTGGCTCCTAGCGGTGTGACCTTGCAGTTAGCTGCATTCAAACGCCCATTGTTCACAAGTGTCCAGCTTATCATACAGTCCAGATTACTCTGTATATCTGACCTGGCCTCGGCACTGTTTTCCTTCCCACCAATGTCTATGTCAGCTCCACATTTTACCATCAGCAATTTTATGTTTTCTTCCAGGTCATGGCTGAAGATATTGACCAGCCTTGGGCCGAGTAGGACCCAGCAGAAGTGTCCCGGGGTGGGTGATCCCCATTAACCAGCCTGTTTACTTGTAAGTGCTGGGATTTTCAAAGTGCTCAGGCGAGTAAAGTACCCATCTGCCATCCAATGCCAATGGTATTGGGGTGCCCAGTTCCCCCCACATAGGGCTTTGCAGTTAAAAGCAAATCCACCATCATTCTGGTTTTCACTTTGGGGTTTTTCCCATTTTCCCACCTTGTCTCCTTTTGCTGCTGAAAAACAGGGCAGGAGGGCGAGACAGGGAGTAACAAAACCCAGAAAAAAGTTCCATTTTTGGTTTTCTTACAGAAAAACAAGTTCTTGATGAAAATTTCCACAAAATGTTGGGAGTGTTTTGGACCATCTTGGCCAGTTATTTCCCAGTGTGCCCCAGCAAAGCAGTGAATGTGCAAGTCCTTGAGTCACAGAAAAGCGGTGCATGGGCTAGCCGACCCAAACAAGCTTGAAGCCAGCTAGCGCAGCTAACAATAGCCGTGCAGAGAGCACAGGGTGGGCTATGGAGTGGCTAATGGAAGCCCAGCACAGACCCTAGACCACACTTGGCTCACTGGCCTCCTCTGAGGCCCACACTGCACTGCCATCGCTGCTACTGTTACGCGCACTAGCTGGAATCAAGCTAGTTTGAGTAGGCTGCTGTGCAGACACAGCCACTGTATCCACAAGATACGGAGTGAGCAGAGCTTTTCCTGCTGGTATGTACAACCCCCTGTGTCAGGGCACCCTTCCCACGGACCCCTCATTCCTCTCCCCATTCCCATTGTTCCAGGGACCCCCTCACATCCCACTTCCCACGGACCCCTCATTCCGCTCCCCACTCCCACTGACCCAGGGACACCCTCACATCCCACTTCCCATGGACCCCTCATTCTGCTCCCCATTGCCATTGACTCAGGGACACCCTCACATCCCACTTCCCTCGGACCCCTCATTCCGCTCCCCACTCCCATTGACCCAGGGACCCCCCTCAAACCCCACGGATCCCTCATTCCGCTCCCCACTCCCATTGACCCAGGAACCCCCTCACATCCCACTTCCCACGGACCCCTCATTCTGCTCCCCACTCCCACTGACCCAGGGACCCCCTCACATCCCACTTCCCATGGACCCCTCATTCCACTCCCCATTCCCACTGACCCAGGGACCCCCTCACATCCCACTTCCCACAGACCCCTCATTCCACTCCCCATTCCCATTGTTCCAGGGACCCCCCTCAGGCTCCACGGACCCCTCATTCCGCTCCCCACTCCCACTGACCCAGGGACCCCCTCACATCCCACTTCCCATCGACCCCTCATTCTGCTCCCCATTCCCATTAACCCAGGGACCCCCTCACACCCCACTTCCCACGGACCCCTTATTCTGCTCCCCACTCCCACTGACCCAGGGACCCCCTCACATCCCACTTCCCACGGACCTCTCATTGCACTCCCCATTCCCATTGTTCCAGGGACCCCCCTCAGGCTCCACGGACCCCTCATTCTGCTCCCCACTCCCACTGACCCAGGGACCCCCTCACATCCCACTTCCCATGGACCCCTCATTCCGCTCCCCATTCCCACTGACCCAGGGACCCCCTCACATCCCACTTCCCATGGACCCCTCATTCCGCTCCCCATTCCCACTGACCCAGGGACCCCCTCATGCCCCACTTCCCACGGACCCCTCATTCCGCTCCCCACTCCCATTGACCCAGGGACCACCCTCACACCCCACGGACCCCTCATTCAGCCCCACTCCTGGCATGGTTTGTGCAGGCAGGCTCCAGGCCAGGCCATTCATGAGCTAGACAGAAGGAGAGCAAGGGCTCTTCCTGTCTGTGCTCCTCAGGGGCTACAGAATATGGGACTCTGGTACAGGCAACAGCTCTGCCCTTGGTACCTGTCACTGCCCCAGCCTGTATGGACTCTCCTCCGACCAGCCCTGGGTACCTGCCACTGCCCCCAGCACGTACTGACACCCCTCTGATCACCTCTGGGTACCTGCCACTGCCCCCAGCATGTACCGACACCCTTCCGACCAGCCCGGGGTACCTGCCACAGTCCCAGTGTGTACAGACGCCCTCCGACCAGCCCTGCATGAGGCCACACCAGGGGAATTGCTCAACCTTGCCTGGGGACTTAGCAATGCCCCCAGACATGCTTGGACTTGTGTTCCCCAAGCATATGGGACTGAGGATATAAAACAGAACACACGGGGCCCATGCTTGGCCTTTCTCCTCCTCCCACCTATGCTGCAAGCAACAAATATTCTCAGAAGCCTGATGACTCCAACAGAGGAGGTTGGCCCAGGTTTAAGAGACAAAACAGTATATTAAGGACTGCAAGATCCAGTGGGGTGAGAAAAACTGCTTAATCTAGTTGCTGCCCAGTCTAATAGGGTTGAGAGTCTAGACTGAGTGCTTAGATTGTATTTCTTTTGGTAACTAACTCTGACATTTTGCCTATCACTTAATATCACTTACAATTAGTCAGTCTATCTCTTGTAATCAATAAACTTGTTTTACTGTTTGTCTTTACCAGTGAGTTTCCCTGAAGTGCTTTCTTCTGGCAACTAGCAGAAGTTGCTAGATCGCAGGCCCTGGTTCTCATGGGAGATTTTAATCACCCTGATATCTGCTGGGAGAGCAATACAGCGGTGCACAGGCAATCCAGGAAGTTTTTGGATAGTGTAGGGGACAATTTCCTGGTGCAAGTGCTGGAGGAACCAACTAGGGGCAAAGCTTTTCTTGACCTGCTACTCACAAACAGGGAAGAACTAGTAGGGGAAGCAAAAGTGGATGGGAACTTGGGAGGCAGTGACCATGAGATGGTCGAGTTCAGGATCCTGACACAAGGAAGAAAGGAGAGCAGCAGAATACGGACCCTGGACTTCAGAAAAGCAGACTTTGACTCCCTCAGGGAACAGATGGGCAGGATCCCCTGGGAGAATAACATGAAGGGCAAAGGGGTCCAGGAGAGCTGGCTGTATTTTAAAGAATCCTTATTGAGGTTGCAGGAACAAACCATCCCGATGTGTAGAAAGAATAGTAAATATGGCAGGCGACCAGCTTGGCTAAACAGCCTGGGGACAGTTAAGGGGGCGCAGCGGTCCCACAGTCCTAGGCTGTACCCAGGGGATCCTGTCACAGTGAGGAGAGCCAAGAAGGTCCCTAATCAGAACAAGGAGGCTGCTTATGTAACTGGGCCACAAAGAGTGCCACGGGCAGTGGAGGTGATTCGAGAGGGTGGTGAGGTAGCTGAGAAGCCGTGTGAAGGTTTTGAATCAGACTTGACTGTAGAAAATGATGGGGAAATTCACATCTCAAAGGCTCTTCTGCTGAGAAATCAGCATGGCTCTGATGCAGCCCGCAGTCTCGTATGGGAAGCTATGGAGTAGCCGAGACACCCAAGTCAGCAGCTCAGCAGAATGAAGCGCAAGTCAGTGCACGGTCTGCAGGGAAATGAAGTGTGAGGCAGAAGGGATGGTGCCAAGAAGGGTGTGCCGTCATTCCCGACCTCTGGCCCAGCGCTGGCCTGGCACTCACGGTGCCCTTGGGAATTCACCCGCACCTCCGTTCATTGGGAACGGCAGGAGGGCAGGAGTTTCAAACGGCCAATGTGAAGAGTGCAATTAGGGGCAATGAGGCGTGAGGCTGCGTGCACAAATCCGATGGGTTTCAGATGTGAACTGAAGTCTCCAGTGAAAGGGAAAACGAGGCTGTTTCTTACAGGCACATCACTCTGCACCTAATTGGTTCGCCCCAAATGGCATGTTCAACCTATCATCAGATACTCAACTCACTCCACTGAAAGCTCCCCAGTCACACACAGATCAACAAACAATGGTCTTTGTAACCAAGAGGCAAATTAGGAGCAGGTGAACACTTCCTGCTAATTATGATGAGACCAAATGGTTACGTAAACAATCCTCTGATCACTTGCCCTCTAAATCTTTATTAATTTCTTGCAGCTAGCAATGACCGTGGCTCTGCCTGCACTGGAGAGGGCTCGGAAGCTACCCCTTTCCATGGACATTCTCGCAGCCAGGCACACCCCTGCTCGCGGCCTGCATGAAAACCTGCTGGAGAGGCTGGGCTGGAACTCCTTGCCCTGTGCTGCTGGCACCTGCAGCCGGGTCTCCGCTGCCTGTCCCCCGAGGGCTTCTCGCCTTCCCGTTACCAGCTGGGGGCGGGGGGGGGAGGGAAGCTGCCTGGGACTTCTTGCCTCCCGCGGGGAGATCCACATCCAGAGTCCAGTTGGCTTCTGTGCTCCCAGTGGGGAGCGGGGAGCCAGGCAATGGGGGGCAGCGGGTGTCCGGAAGTTACTGAAGTCAATAGAATACTCCCAGTGACATTGAGGAGCACTGGACCCAACCCTCAGCACTGGGGGCATTACCCCGTTTCAGGCTATGGGGCACTAAGCCATAAAATTGCTTTAAATCCCTAAGGACTTTAGCTAAAGACTTTAGCACTGGGCCTTAGCTAAGCCCTGCTGTGTCGTGCAAGGCCCACCAGCCTTGCTCTTGACTCAAGTGAGCCAGTCTGCTCTCAGGGTCAGGAGACAGGGTCATAGGCTGCAGACTCCGCTGGGCTGGCTTTCTGGCTTCTTACCCCCTCAGAGGGTTTTCATTGCCGCTGAGAGCATCCACTAGCCACGATGGTGCTGTTATGCAGACAAGGAAGAGATGGTGGCATGTGCAGTGCCTGGCCTGTACTTGCTTGCTAGGGTTGCCAGTAGGGTGGCCAACATTCTGATTGCAGAAAAATGAACACCCTTTCCCTGCCCCGCCCCTTCCCGAGGCCCCTGCCCTGCCCCTTCCTGAGGCCCTGCCCCCACTCACTCCATCCCCCGTCCCTCCGTCACTCCGTCTCCCCCACCCTCAATCACTCACTCATTTTCACTGGGCTGAGCAGGGAGTTGGGGTGCAAGAGGGGGTGAAGGCTCTGGCTGGGGGTGCAGGCTCCAGGGGGGCACCAGAATTGAGGTTTTTTTGGAGTGGGGGAACAGGGGGTAAGGTGTGGGAGGGGGTATGGGTTCTGGGCTGGGGGTGCGGGCTCCGGGATGGGGCTGAAGGGTTCGGAGTGTGGGAGGGGGTGCGGACTCTGGGAGGGAGTTTGGATGCAGGAGGGGGCTCGGGGCTGGGGCAGGGGGTTGAGGTGCAGGAGGGGGTGTGGGCTCTGGCTGGGTGGTGCTTACCTGAGACGGCTCCCAGAAGTGGCTGGCATTTCCCTCCGGCTCCTAGGCAGAGGTGCAGTCAGGCGGCTCTGTGCGCTGCCCCCATCTGCAGGCGCCGCCCCTGCAGTTCCCATTGGCCACGGTTCCTAGCCAATGGGAGCTGTGGAGCCAGTCTCTGGCTGGGGCGCTAACAGCTCTTACTAAGGGTTACATGAATTAGTCCTCCAGAGGCTGAGATGGGCCTGCAGGGTCAGAAGTGTCTGGCTGAAGTAGAGAACCATCCCCAGGCAGCTGCTGGGAGGTGCCCATGGGCGCTGGAACAGGGAGGACCCGGTGGCCATAACTCCCCCACTTTTTACTGGCCATAAAGACGAGCGACGGGGGGAGGGAACAGGGTCTTGGGGGGAAGAGGCGGTGCAGGGGTGGGGCCTCGGGGCAAGGGGCAGCGCGAGGGCAGGGGATCGGGGGGAAGAGGTGGTATGGGGCGGGGCCTCGGAAGAAGGGGCAGCGTGGGGGCGGGGTTTGGGAAGAGGGGCAGCTCAGGGGGGTGGGACCACAGTTCAGGCACCAGTGGTCCCTCCGCTGTTAGGAAGCTTCTGCCACCACTGGAGGTGCCAGTAGGCCTTTCTCTAAACCCCAAGAGCTTCACACCTCACTGCAACCCAGAGAGCGCTGGTGGCCAATCCGAGGCATTTCAAAACACCCACCCAATCACATCAGACAGTGCTACACGGAACTTGTGTTCTTTGGCATCACAATCAGCCCTCAGCTCTCTGCTAGCAGAGAATCAACCACGACCATGTTATGAAATCTTCACTCAGCTCCAGGCACAGTCTGAATCCAGTGCTTTTCACACACACACACACACACACGGCATGGCACAGCACGGCATGGCAGAGGGAATTAAAGCCAGCTTTGAGTTATCCTGGACAGCAAGGGAAACCTCTGGAGGCAGCATCTCTGGACTCTGGCAAGGAGGCAGAGTCCAGGGACACCAGACACCGAGTGCCAGTTTCCAGGTGGTGTAAATCCAGAAGCCCAAGTGGGCAGGTGGGATGGCATCCCAAAGAGAAAGGTTTCCCAAGCCAGGAGGCAGCTGATGAAGCCATTTCAGTGATGGGGCCTTCTGTAGGGTTGCCATCCCTCCAGGATTGTCCTGGAGGCTCCAGGAATTAAACATTAATCTTTAATTAAAGATTATGTCATGTAATGAAATCTCCAGGAATTCGTCCAACCAAAGCTGGCAACCCTAGCTGAGAGACGCAGGGACAGCGGAAGATCAAATGCAGCCTATGATTTAGAATAGTCTGTAAGTGAATAAGGTAAACGCTGGTAAAGCAGCAAGGAATCCAGGCTGCCATGCGTGCCTGCCAGCGGGCCCTGATGTGCAGTTTGCATTAGCTGGCCTGCCTGGAAACTCCAGCTGCAGGCTTCAGCTGGTTGAGTAGGCCTCGCCAACTCCATACGCAAGCTCTGTAGTTCATTTTCATTTCAAAGTATCAAAGAGTCCTGTGGCACCTTATAGCCTAACAGACGTGTTGGAGCATGAGCTTTCGTGGGTGAATACCCACTTCTTCCGATGTATGGGTATTCACCCATGAAAGCTCATGCTCCAATACGTCTGCTAGTCTATAAGGTGCCACGGGACTCTTTGCTGCTTTTACAGATCCAGACTAACACGGCTCCCCCTTTGATATTTCAAAGTATGTTCAACAAGAGGGCTCTGAACAAATGCTCTCTGCTTTGTCTGCTATGTGCAAAGCACGTCTGCAGTGAAACTGGGCTGGGCAAAAGGATTTAATTCAATTTGCACAAAGCCCCGGGGAGGTTACAGTCTGAACCTGCGTGCCTCAACCCCACCACTCAGCAGCTTTGCTGTGTCTACGGCACACCAGGCCTCCTCCGCTCGCTCCCCACGTGGGACACGAAGGCAGCAGGACAGACAGTGCTTTGTGTTCTTGTCCTGCCGATGATGTCATTGTGAGGTGCTGTTCGGGTCACGCTGCCGCCTGCCCAGCCTGGAAGAGCACAAAGCACCCTGGGGGACACGGTGCAATGTGCGCAGACTGGAAGATGGAGGGGTTGAAAGGCTGCCTGGGGAGCTAGGCCCAAGGCATAGGCAGAAGCCCTGGCCACCCCTCCTCGAGCAGGACATTACAGCCCAGTGGAGCTGATCTCACACCCTGCTCTTGAACCAGGCCCACGGGGCTCTGGGGAGCAGCCTTAGCTGTCACCCCACGCTGACTCACTCATGGGTGGGCCCACTTCCAGGGATCCGTGACCTGCTTCCTTTCTGCCCTTGTCTGTGCAACAAGTCATTGCCTGTTAGTTGATACTTGGATGTGCTGGCTGTCGGACCTCGTGCACCGATCCGGACTGCCCTTCAAACTGCCTGACCCTTCATCTACAGCCATGTGGGGTGAAATTACAAGCGACCTGGGAAAAGATCCAATTCCCTGCTTTGGGCAGAGTGTGAGGAAGGGCCGTCCTTTCTAAGAGACAGGAAGCCTGCTGCAGTCAGTCCCTGAACAGCTCATTCAGTGTGGCTGAAGGAAGCGCCATGGAGCCAGGACCCGCTGGAGGGGTTTACATGCTAGGAACTTGGAAATCTAGCTGATGTGGGACTCCAAGAGCCGTCGCAGTTCAGAGCACTCGTCAGAACGCTAATCAATTCACATGAAGTCATGTTCCCTGTGGTTTGGAAGAGGTCGCGATGCAGGTTGGAAAATTTCACACTCACGTTTTGTGTATGATGTGATGCTTGGCTCTGGGTGCCATTCATTTACATAGTTTATGCGTGGCAGGAGGGATTCCCAACCTCCCAACAGAGGTTCTCTTGCATCCTCCAGACCTTTCCCAGAGCATAGGGTAGGGAGTGCCCAATGCCCCCCACTGCCTCTGCCTCCGCTCTGCCCTCAGAGACAGCTTCCACAGCAGTGCCTGGCATAGGGCCAGCAAGCAGGTGGACAGATAGTTAAGAAGACAAGGCCCATTGTCCCAGGCCAGTGTCATTTCCATTTGGCTGCTGGCTTTCCCAGTATGGCAGGCAGAGCAGAGGACAGATGAAGGGTTATGTGGCTCTCACAGATTTATGTCTGAGGTTTTATAGCTATTAGAGTAGAGGTTGAGCCTGAGGAACAATGCTAACTTGTACTTCCTGACGACCAGAACACAGACAAAGGGTGCAGTCTCCAGGGTCTCTAATCCACTGCAGCTGTAACGCTATGCCTCCTTGTGACATCTGAAGAGGCAGCGAGAGGCAGGTGAGTGCAAGCACCATCTCATACACACGGGAAGGTTAAGAGGCAAAGGCTGAATGAATGGAGTGAACAATGGACGGAACAGTGCGGAGGAATGGATGCTACTTACCAGTGCCAGTTTTCTGTCCACGCCAACACACTGAACCATTTAGAGCTAATTTCATGCTAACTCTTTTAATTAAGAACATCTTCATTTTCTTTTGGAAAAAAGAGTTTTTTGCATTTGCTAACTGGAAACAATCTCCTCCTCCACTGAACCTTTAGGGCAGGGAGTCTCTTCCAAGGTAAAGTGAGGCCACTTCCTGTCAGACACTGATGTCACTTCCTCTAATGCTCTATAATAAGAACAACACCACTTAGCACTTCTGCAGCAAGCCACATGTCCAAAGAGCTGCGCAAACGTTAGCTAATCAACCTTGTTTGCTAAGCAGAGCGACCTCACCGAAGGGTTTCTGGCTAGTGGTTTCATCATTAATGCAATGTTTTTCCCTTGCTCTGCTAACACTTTCCAAACATGCTTTTCAGAAAGCATTTGATTAATGGTTTCAAGTAGCTGTACAGAACACAATGAAACGCATCCAGCGATCGTGGTGTCTGCAGACTCCCTCACTCATCAAATCAGGGACTAAACAATCAGAGAAGGAGATCTGCAAACATGCCGAGGGGGATTGGAGACCTGTGCCACAGGCAGTGGGAGCATCTGAGGGACCAGCTGGGCCAGGCTAGTGGAGCAAGTCTTTGGTAGTATCACAGTTAATGAATTAGGGGCCTGTGGCAGGCATGATATATGCTGACATCAGTAATGTTGTGAGCAGGATTCTTCCTAAAAGTAGGGGGCCCATGAGGCCCCGCCCCCTGCATAGCCCCATCCCTGCCCCTCAGCCAAGCCAGAAGCCGGAGCTGGGCCAGGGAGCCCGGACCCCTCTACCTGCCCAGGATTGAGGGGCCCCAAGAGCAGCTCCCGGCCCATGTCCCTGCCCCCCAGTCCTCCTGCCCAGGGCAGGTATAGGGTTCGCAGCTCCCCACAGGTGCCCGCGTGGCTCTTACCCCAACCCAGATCTGGCTTCCTGCCTGGCCTGGGGCCTGGGTCTCGGGGGCAGAAGAGCTGCAGCCAGCCCATGGTAAGAGCCACCTGGACAGCTGTGGGGAGCCGTGGACCCTCCATCTGCCCTGGGTGCAGAGGCCGGGGGGCTGCTCTGGGGCCCCCCACCCTGGGCAGGTGGAGGGTCTGTGGCGCCCCACAGCTGCCCAGGCTGCTTTTAACCAGACTGGGCTCCACTTCTGGCCTGGCTGAGGGATGGGGTCTTACGGGGAAGAGGAGGGGCAGGGGGCTGGCCTGTAGTGAAAAGTGGACGGGCCAGGCTCGTCCACTTTCAAATATGGGAGGGTCATGTCCCCTTGGCCATCCCCTTTCTGGCACCCCTGGGTGTGATGACAGTGTCTTGGCACCTCTCTCAAACTGGCTGGGACAGGAACATTTGCACATGGACAGAAAGCATGTTGAGGTGGGGGAGGGAGCGTACACAAAGGGTAAGACAAATGGTCCAACCTCTGCCTAGTTGGGTGCCACAGAGACTGGAAGACTAATTCACCATCTGAGAGTCAGGGCAGGCAGGCTCCACTCACATACTCGACTGGGAGAAGCTGTGAGCCCCAGGACAGATCCTGGGACCTGGAAAGGTTAAAAACACAGACAGGAAGCAGCCGCAAAAGCTTTTCTAGTTGTTTGTTCCCCATTGCTGGGGAAGACTTCACTTCCCCCTGAGGTGGTCTTACACTGGGGTTAGTCTGCCCCCTCTGGCATACAGTTCCACAGCTGGATCACTGGCAGAGGACTCTCCCAATGACACCTGAGGCTTTGCAGCTGTCTTGTCTCTGTGGGCCTAGCTGTCCCAGAAGGCTGTGGGATGAAGTAGCCAGCACCCAATCTTTTGAGGAGCCTGTCGAGTAGGACCAGGGTTTTGAAGTTGGTCTGGCAATACAAGGGAAGGCAGTGGGTTTGGTGGAGCATTGGTGTGATATGCCAAAGCACTGACACTGCTGTATCAGTGCAGCCGGGAGGAGAGCAGAATTTAGATCACAATGACCCGGCCCCTGGGTGAGCAGAAAGGGCTTGGTCTTCCGAACTAGCATTCATGGCTAGAGACGTCAGTATTAACAGCAAAGGGGGAATAATGGTCCCAAGCCAGAAAAGCACTTCAGCACATGCTTAACTTCAAGCGCCTGAGTAGTCTCATTGACTTCACTTAAAGATAAGCATGTGTTTAAGTGCTTTGCTGGATCCTGGCCCAAGAGAGGAACAAGAAAAGAATGAAGGGGTTGCAAGGCCTGAGCTCTGAGGACAGAGTGCAAGAATAAATAGAATAACTTGGCAGAGTGATAGCAAAGCCAGGGCTGTGCTAGCTGCACGTGACTGTGTACAAAGTGTGACACTGCGGAGAATAAAGCACCAACCAGGCAGCACCAGGAGGGTGAGCAATGGGATGGAACTGACCAAAGGGAAGTTCAACCAGTAGGTAAGGATAAGGTCTAGCAGTGAGATCTGTGAAACTCATAGATTCATAGATTCTAGGACTGGAAGGGTCATTGAGTCCAGTCCCCTGCCCACATCGCAGGACCAAATACTGTCTAGATCATCCCTGATAGACATTTATCTAACCTACTCTTAAATAGCTCCAGAGATGGAGATTCCACAACCTCCCTAGGCAGTTTATTCCAGTGTTTAACCACCCTGACAGTTAGGAACTTTTTCCTAATGTCCAACCTAGACCTCCCTTGCTGCAGTTTAAGCCCCTGTGGGAGAGTCTCCCTAAGGAAGAGGTGCCAGCCCCATTGCCTCAGGAAAGAATCTTAGATCCATGCCATGGAGATGGACAAGGTGACCCAGTAAGGCCATCTCTGAAGTTTTAATGCATCAAGATGCTGGACAAAAGGCAACGCCTAGATTTGGGAATATGGAGAAAGTCAGAATCACAGAGACAAGGGTAAGAGGTAGGGGCCAGTGGTCTTAGGCTACAACTCCTGTACGGAAAAAGGATAAGGAAGTGAAGACTGTCATCCAGCGCATTCAGGCTTGGGGGCCTGAAGTTAGGCAGCTGAATCCCTCCTGAAGCAGCTAAATAAAAGGCCTTATTTTCAAAGCCCTGCAGTTCCCTTGACCTCAGTAAAAGTTGTAAGTGCTCAGCACCTCTGAAAATCAGGGCACTTTGACTGAAATTCCCCAGAGGGATGTAAGCACTCAGCTGTGAACACGTTGGCTCTGTTCCCTAGAGAAGAGGAGGCTAAGGGGCTGCCTGAGGAGAAGTAGATGCACGCTGGGAGAGGCAGGGCATGCTGGGAGAGAGAGATGAGGTGCATGGTGCTTGTCATGTTCCTGTACCAGATCTGGTTACAGAGCTTGCTTATCTACACCAGCTGTGTTCATCATAAGCTCCTCTAGTGCTCTGCCAGATATGGCCGAGGTTCATTTAAATAAGGTATTTTACGAATGGTGCCACCTAGTGGCTGCCCAGTATTATACAGTTTAACATTCCATTACATCTCCGTCATTAAGTTCTACATTCCTACTATTTACAATATTTACACTATCGCGCTAGCACTGAATTTCATTAGGTATCAGTCTGTTCAGTGTCGCCGAATCATACTGGTTTTCTAATTACACAACCTGAATGCGTAACAACTAGGTAATCTGGCAGTCCATTAGCTGAAATGACTGTCTGCGGTCGGTTTGGAATCCTTTCTTCTTCTTGTTCTGCATCCTCCATTTGTAGAGTTTGCTTTGTTGATTGTTCTTTCCAAGGAACAAACTGTAGATGTTGACTGATTTTGCTGAACTCTCTCCGGTTGGTCTCAATCATGTATGATCTGGGGGCTGAATTCTTTTTCTTTATAACAGCTGGCGTTGACGATCCTTTTTCTACATCCAGTTTGACACAAACACGATCAACAGGTTCTACACCTGACAGTTCTCTACCTGAGTGATGTCTGTTGTAAAAATGTTCATAAGCACTTTTAGCCTTTTTATCCAATTTTGGCTACTTTCTTCATGTCTGACCACTTTGGAGATTGATTCTTTTCCAAAGTTGGAACAATAGTTTTGCGTTGTCTTCCAATTGTGAGTTGTGCTGGACTATATCCAGTAGCTGTTATTGGTGTTAATCTGTAACTCAGAAGAGTAAGGAATGGATCTGCCTGCTGTAGGATTTTCTTGGGTGTCTGTGGCTAATGTGGGCTGCTAGTAATATGATCAACATCATATTTAGTTCAGAATGACACAAATTCTGCTGCAATGAAATGTGGTCCATTGCCCATCATTAGTTGTTCTAAAATACTGAAATGACCAAAGTGAATTTCAGTTTCTTTATAACACGTTATATCTTTCAAGTCCATTATTTCTATATACCTGGAAATATAGTCCACAATGACCTGGTAATGATGTCCTCTGAATTTGCATAAATCTGCAGCTAGTCTCTTCCAAGGTCTCTCTGTTAAGGGTATTTGTATACTGTAATGTTTAGGATTGTCTCTTAAGTTGATCTGTACCTGGATCTCCAATATCATCAAATCCTCCAACAAGTTCTTCCACCTTTCTCACTAGGCTGTCATGGCTGCCATGCTGTATCTGAGAAGGTTGTTGTTCTTTGGTCCTTTGATCACATGCACTCTAAAGCAGTTTTTGTCTTTGTAAGTTTTTTCTGTTATGAACTGTCCCATGCAGTTCAGAATACCTCCAGGGCTAGTCAGAGCTGTGACTTCAGCTCTTCTAGGGTTTGAAGGTGATTGTAAGTCCCTTCTGAGATGACTGTGACATCAGCTCCTGAGTCAATTTTAAAGTCAATAGTCTTGCCATTAAAATTCAATTTCACTCTCCAGACAGGCTCTATGTCATCACAAATGAAAGGTCCAAGATATAATGGGTCTTGATTGTCTGTAATTTGAGTCAACTCCCTGACTGCTTTGGTGAGACAAACAGCTGTAAAATGTCCATATTTCATGCATTTATTGCACCATGTGCCTCTGGCTGGACATGCATCATCTTTTGGAATATGACTTTTTCCACACCTTGTGCATGTAGGCTGCAATTTGTCCCTCTTAGCCTGAGAGATCTCTCTTCTTGCCTCAGGGGTTTTGTGATAATGACTTTTAACACTCAAGTGTCCATCTACAGTTTCTAAGCTAATTTCAGGTTTTTCAAGTTTGTCAAGTTGCTCTAAGTTTTTCTGTTTCTCCAGTTCAGACTGTTTTGCTCTCTGTATAGCTGTTGCTAGGGTTAAATCTCCTTCAACTGTAGCTGTTGTGAAAGGGTTTTATCTGTTAACCCAATAACCACCCTGTCTCTGATCTTTTCATGTTTTGCATTCCCAGAATTAGTTTTCAGCCAGTGTATGCAGAGCTCTTATAAAACATTCAACATTTCCCCCTGGTCCTTGAATTCTCTGGTGAAAACATGCTCATTCATAACCACATTTCTCTGAGGTATAAAGTATGCATCACACATAGCCAGAACCCTTTCATAGTCATCTTTGTGACTCTCTTCAGTAAAGTCAAAGAATTTAAAGATATACTATGGCTGCTTCCCATAGTATAAATTAAAGAAGATACTTGTATATCTCCAATTGCTTTGTGGAGTTTGTTTGCATTTCAAAATATTGCAAAATACTGCTTCCAGACAATGATATTTTCATCCTCTGGACATCTAAACGTTCATCTAAACTCCTCATAGATTTCCACCACAATTTCAATAACCACAGCCGGTCCATTAAGCTCTCTCCGGAACACTCCCACACTAGCATCAACTTCCTGGACACCATGATCAGCTTCAACAATGGAAGCCTACAGACAATTGTATGCAATAAACCCATGGATCACCACACTTACCTTCATATATCCAGTAACCACTCCAAACACACCAAGAAATGTGTTGTCTACAGCCAGGCACTCAGATACCACTGAATATGCTCTGAGGAGAAAGGATATATATTCAAAATCACCTACACCAAACAAGGACACTCCACCAGAGAAGTAGATCACATCATGGAACTGGCCACCCAAATAGCCTGAGAGTACCTGCTTCAATACAGAAAAGTATCTGCTCTGACCATACAACGCCTAGTTGTCGCCTACCACCCCACACTGAAATCCTGAAAGAAATCTTTTCTAACCTCTCTCTTCTGGTCTTCAAACAAACCCACAATCTCTCCAAGCTCATCATCAGAAGCTCCCCATAGACCAGGACACACCAACTCAAAGAGTCACCAAACCCTGCCAGAACAACAGATGCAAAATCTGCAGATATATCTCCACTGCTTCAATGAGCAATACTCCCACACCACACCTTTCAAGATCCATGTTCCTATATGCCAGTGGCTCTCAAACTTTTGTACTGGTGACCCCTTTCACATAGCAAGCCTCTGAGTGCGACCCCCCCTTATAAATTAAAAACACTTTTTAATATATTTAACACCATTATAAATGCTGGAGGCAAAGCGGGGTTTGGGGTGGAGGTTGACAGCTCGCAACCCCCCATGTTGCGACCCCCTGAGTTTGAGAACCCCTGCTATACACACCTATCACAACATGTGGTGTACCTCATCCAGTACACTAAATGCCCCAATAACAGCTTTGTGAGTGAAACCAGACAATCACTATGCTCTCAAATGAACTCACAGGAAAATGATAGAAGACAAAAACACCCTAACACCTGTGGATGAACACTTTTAACAAAAAGTGACCACTTTATATCTGACCTAGCAGTCCTCATTCTCAAAGGAAACCTGCACAACACTTTCAACAGATGAACCTGGGAGCTTAAATTCATAACTGTGCTAGACACTAAAAATCATGGTCTTAAAGACACTGGATTTATTATGGCTCATTACAACAATCTGTAACGCGTTAACCCCTCCTTTTAGTCCTATGACTACAGGGATGTTAACGGGCCACGTCACCTGGAATAGTCCCCTAGAATATTTGCTGACTATTTATGTAAACTAGCTGGTCTCCATACTGGAGGAGAAGGTTCGAGGGCTGGAGAAACAAGTATCGACTCTGCGTTGCATAAGGGAAAATGAAGATTTCCTGGACAGACGTCAGGATATGCTTCTGCGGGCACAACGTTCTGAGGAATCAGAGCAGGCTGTGCAGAAGGGACTGAGGGATGGTGAAGATATTTGGCAGCATGTGACCTCCAGAAGAAGAAAGAGGAGCGTCCATGTGCCAGCAATGGAGATAGAGGTGAGCAACCGTTTTCATGTTCTCTCCACAGGTAATAATGTGGAGAGTGGAGTAGATGATACATCTGAGGGAAGGGAGCAGAAGGAGACTCCACCGATTGGAAGGCATGAGATGCACTGTCCTAGGGATAGGGGTTCCACGACCACCGCTCCCAAGACAAGGAGGAGGGTGGTGTGGTCGGGGACTCCCTCCTCAGGGGGACTGAGTCATCTATCTGCCGCCCCGACCGAGAAAACCGAGAGGTCTGCTGCTTGCCGGGAGCTAGGATTCATGATGTGACGGAGAGACTGCCGAGACTCATCAAGCCCTCGGATCGCTAGCCCTTCCTGCTTCTCCACGTGGGCACCAATGATATTGCCAAGAATGACCTTGAGCGGATTATTGCAGACTACGTGGCTCTGGGAAGAAGGATAAAGGAGTTTGAGGCGCAAGTGGTGTTCTCGTCCATCCTCCCTGTGCAGGGAAAAGGCCTGGGTAGAGACCGTCGAATTGTGGAAATCAACGAATGGCTACGCAGGTGGTGTCGGAGAGAAGGCTTTGTATTCTTCGACCATGGGATGGTGTTCCAAGAAGAAGGAGTGCTAGGCAGAGACGGGCTCCACCTAACAAAGAGAGGGAAGAGCATCTTCGCCAGCAGGCTGGCTAACCTAGTGAGGAGGGCTTTAAACTAGGTTCACCGGGGGAAGGAGACCAAAGCCCTGAGGTAAGTGGGGAAATGGGATCCTGGGAGGAAGCACAAGCAGGAGAGCGCAAGAGGGGAGGACTCCTGTCTCATGCTGAGAAAGAGGGACGATCATTGAGTTATCTTAAGTGCCTATACACAAATGCAAGAAGCCTGGGAAACAAGCAGGGAGAACTGGAAGTCCTGGCACAGTCAGGGAACTATGATGTGATTGGAATAACAGAGACTTGGTGGGACAACTCACATGACTGGAGTACTGTCATGGATGGATATAAACTGTTCAGGAAGGACAGGCAGGGCAGAAAAGGTGGGGGAGTTGCGTTGTATGTAAGAGAGGAGTATGACTGCTCAGAGCTCCGGTATGAAACTGCAGAAAAACCTGAGAGTCTCTGGATAAAGTTGAGAAGTGGGAGCAACAAGGGTGATGTTGTGGTTGGAGTCTGCTATAGACCACCAGACCAGGGGGATGAGGTGGACGAGGCTTTCTTCTGGCAACTAGCAGAAATTGCTAGATCGCAGGCCCTGGTTCTCATGGGAGACTTTAATCACCCTGATATCTGCTGGGAGAGCAATACAGCGGTGCACAGGCAATCCAGGAAATTTTTGGAAAGTGTAGGGGACAATTTCCTGGTGCAAGTGCTGGAGGAACCAACTAGGGGCAAAGCTTTTCTTGACCTGCTGCTCACAAACAGGGAAGAACTAGTAGGGGAAGCAAAAGTGGATGGGAACCTGGGAGGCAGTGACCATGAGATGGTCGAGTTCAGGATCCTGACACAAGGAAGAAAGGAGAGCAGCAGAATACGGACCCTGGACTTCAGAAAAGCAGACTTTGACTCCCTCAGGGAACAGATGGGCAGGATCCCCTGGGAGAATAACATGAAGGGCAAAGGGGTCCAGGAGAGCTGGCTGTATTTTAAAGAATCCTTATTGAGGTTGCAGGAACAAACCATCCCGATGTGTAGAAAGAATAGTAAATATGGCAGGCGACCAGCTTGGCTAAACAGTGAAATCCTTGCTGATCTTAAATGCAAAAAAGAGGCTTATAAGAAGTGGAAGATTGGACAAATGACCAGGGAGGAGTATAAAAATATTGCTCAGGCGTGCAGGAGTGAAATCAGGAAGGCCAAATCACACTTGGAGTTGCAGTTAGCAAGAGATGTTAAGAGTAACAAGAAGGGTTTCTTCAGGTATGTTAGCAACAAGAAGAAAGTCAAGGAAAGTGTGGGCCCCTTACTGAATGAGGGAGGCAACCTAGTGACCGAGGATGTGGAAAAAGCTAATGTACTCAATGATTTTTTTGCCTCTGTCTTCACGCACAAGGTCAGCTCTCAGATTGCTGCACTGGGCAGTACAGCATGGGGAGAAGGTGACCAGCCCTCTGTGGAGAAAGAAGTGGTTCAGGACTATTTAGAAAAACTGGATGTGCACAAGTCCATGGGGCCGGATGCGCTGCATCCGAGGGTGCTAAAAGAGTTGGCGGGTGAGATTGCAGAGCCATTAGCCATTATTTTTGAAAACTCATGGCGATCGGGGGAGGTCCCAGATGACTGGAAAAAGGCTAATGTAGTGCCCATCTTTAAAAAAGGGAAGAAGGAGGATCCGGGGAACTACAGGCCAGTCAGCCTCACCTCAGTCCCTGGAAAAATCATGGAGCAGGTCCTCAAGGAATCAATTATGAAACATTTAGAGGAGAGGAAAGTGATCAGGAACAGTCAGCATGGATTCACGAAGGGGAAGTCGTGCCTGACTAACCTAATTGCCTTCTATGATGAGATAACTGGCTCTGTGGATGAGGGGAAAGCAGTGGATGTGTTATTTCTTGACTTTAGCAAAGCTTTTGATACGGTCTCCCACAGTATTCTTGCCACCAAGTTAAAGAAGTATGGGCTGGATGAATGGACTGTAAGGTGGATAGAAAGCTGGCTAGATCGTCGGGCTCAACGGGTAGTGATCAATGGCTCCATGTCTAGTTGGCAGCCAGTTTCAAGTGGAGTGCCCCAAGGGTCGGTCCTGGGGCCGGTTTTGTTTAATATCTTTATTAATGATCTGGAGGATGGTGTGGACTGCACTCTCAGCAAGTTTGCAGATGACACTAAACTAGGAGGCGTGGTAGATACACTAGAGGGTAGGGATCGGATACAGAGGGACCTAGACAAATTAGAGGATTGGGCAGAAAAAAACCTGATGAGGTTCAACAAGGACAAGTGCAGAGTCCTGCACTTAGGACGGAAGAATCCCATGCACTGCTACAGACTAGGGACCGAATGGCTAGGTAGCAGTTCTGCTGAAAAGGACCTAGGGGTCACAGTGGACGAGAAGCTGGATATGAGTCAACAGTGTGCTCTTGTTGCCAAGAAGGCTAACGGCATTTTGGGCTGTATAAGTAGGGGCATTGCCAGCAGATCGAGGAACGTGATCGTTCCCCTTTATTCGACATTGGTGAGGCCTCATCTGGAATACTGTGTCCAGTTTTGGGCCCCACACTACAAGAAGGATGTGGAAAAATTGGAAAGAGTCCAGCGGAGGGCAACAAAAATGATTAGGGGTCTGGAGCACATGACTTATGAGGAGAGGCTGAGAGAACTGGGATTGTTTAGTCTCCAGAAGAGAAGAATGAGGGGGGATTTGATAGCAGCCTTCAACTACCTGAAGGGGGGTTCCAAAGAGGATGGAGCTCGGCTGTTCTCAGTGGTGGCAGATGACAGAACAAGGAGCAATGGTCTCAAGTTGCAGTGGGGGAGGTCCAGGTTGGATATCAGGAAAAACTATTTCACTAGGAGGGTGGTGAAACACTGGAATGCGTTACCTAGGGAGGTGGTGGAGTCTCCTTCCTTGGAGGTTTTTAAGGCCCGGCTTGACAAAGCCCTGGCTGGGATGATTTAGCTGGGAATTGGTCCTGCTTTGAGCAGGGGGTTGGACTAGATGACCTCTTGAGGTCCCTTCCAACCCTGATATTCTATGATTCTATGATTCTATCTGTTGGATCTTGTATTTAGCTGTGACATACCTTTCCTAGACCTGAGGAAGAGCTCTGTGTAGCTCGAAAGCTTGTCTCTCTTACCAACTGAAGTTGGTCCAATAAAAAATATTACCGCACCCACCTTATCTCTTTAATATCCTGGGAACGACACAGCTACAACTACCCTGCATACTTCCAGTCTGTCCATTCTGAAGGTGTGTCAAAGCTGAAGTTCTCTGAGGCATCAAAGAGTGGGATGATGATGAGATCCTCCAATCTTTGTTACTTTGTTCCTCCTTAGAGACTAACACATTTATTTGAGCATTAGCTTTCGTGGGCTAAAACCCACTTCATCAGATACATCTGGTGAAGTGGGTTCTAGCCCACGAAAGCTAATGCCCAAATAAATTTGTTAGTCTCTAAGGTGCCACAAGGACTCCTCGTTGTTTTTGCTGACACAGACTAAAACAGCTACCCCTCTGAAACGTTGTTCCTTCTGTTTCTATTCTTAATCCCACTGTCATGTTCCTGTACCAGCTGTAGACTGGCTACAGAGTTGCTTATACACCTCAGCTGTGTTCATCATAAGATCCATTAATGCTTTCCTGCCTGGGGTTCCTTTAGAGGAGGTATTTTACACACAGTGACACCTAGTGGCCGAACAGTATAATACAGTTTAGCATTCTATGACAGCACTAAACGTTTGAATAGAGGAGCAGGCTGAATCCCATCAGGAACAGCATGGAATTAGGAAAGAGGAAAGACGAGGTTACCTAGGGAGGTGGTGGAATCTCCATCCTTAAGGCCCCGTTTGACAAAGCTCTGGCTGGGATAATTTAGTTGGGATTGGTCCTGCTTTGAGCAGGGGGTTGGACTAGGTGACTGTTGCGGAGTGTGGGGGACTCAGGGCCCTGCACCCCCGGCTTCCTGCGATTCACCGTGACTCTCAGCCAGCCAGTAAAGCAGAAGGTTTATTGGAGAACAGGAACACAGTCTACAGCAGAGCTTGTAGATACAACCAGGACCCCTCAATCAAGTCCTCTTGGGAAGTGCAGGGAGCTTAGACCCCAGCTTGGGGTTCCCTGTGTTGCACCTCCCAGCCCAAACTGACCAAATTCCCCAATCCCTCCAGCAGCTCTCCCCCCCTCTACTCCTCCTCTCCTTTGTTCCGTCTCCGGGCAGAAGGTGTCACTTCCCCCACCCCCCTTCCTGGCTCAGGTTACAGCTCAGGTAGATCAATGTAACTCCCAGGCTACGTCAGGTTCTCTTCTTTTGACCCTTTGACCGCACTCCTGTCCCTGTTTTTACATTAGTTGTCCCCCGTAATTATTTGAGTTTCAGGCCCTGTGGATCCTCCCCTTAGGCTGGGGGGGACCCTTTAGCAGTGGGCGGGCTTATGCCCGCCCACTTCCCGGAACCCAATAGATACATTCCCAGGTCAAATCCGCCCTGCTCCCTGCTCCGTCACATCGATCTCCTGAGGTCCCTTCCAACCCTGATATTCTATGGTTCTATGATGAGGCTGTCTGGAAACATCCCTTATGTTCAGGATGGACCTTCTGAGGCACCTGTGGAGGCTGCACCCAGAAGTTACATAAGAGCTCAAAAGGTCTCTGCACCATGAGGAACCGAACCAAAGCCCTGCACCTCCCTGCTGCCACGTGGGCCCTTCTCAAACATTGCACAAAAGGGGAGGGGAAAACGTCTTCAACAACTTGGAAGCAAAGGCAGGGAAATGTGCACTCAGTGAGGCTAGGGGCAAGGACTTGGCATTGCTGCAGTCTCACACATAGTGAGAAGACGCACATATCGCATCCAATGATTTACTTCCCCCAGCACAGAGCCTCATCCCACTTTGGTATGAAAAGCTCCTCATAAACAGCTCCGAAGTGGCAGTAAGCCTGCTGGATAATGGAAAATCTAGGAATCATCGCTCCTGGTGGGTCTGTGGAATATTTGACGCAATAACCCAGCACTAACAATTGAGAGGGAGACAAAGGATGCTCTTGTTTGCTCTGAAGATACATAGATCCTCAGGGCCCCGCCCCCAAACAATTTCTGCTCAGAGTGACCACTTTCTGTCACTGTTCTTCATCCCTGCTCACCTGTCCTGGCTCTCAAGCTGTCTCTGGAAACACAACGGTGACACCCCTCTCTCCAATCATGCCAGCACAAGAGCCCCGTCTGGCTGCCCTTGGGGGGCCACCTGGGGGGCCTTCAGCATTTCTCACTTAGATCTGCCACTTTATACTGGAAACGTCTTGAGAGGGAATTAAATATGCTCCTTCTCAGCAGAGCGCCGGAGCCCACCAGAAATGTTCCACAGGCTGGCAGGAAACCGAGTGTTCTGGCTTTGAGACTACAGTAAAAATACCACTTCTCTGCACAGCCGTGACCTGCCACTGCAGTGGCCTCTGGCATTGGGGGCATCTTGGTCTCTACTGTACGATCTCCAATTAGTTTCCTGAGGACCAACGTGCTTTGGTCTAACTGAAGTCTTTGGGCTCCGCATAGGGCTAACTGGTGAAATGCAATGGCCTGTGGTTTACAGGGGGTCAGACTAGATGATCTCATGGTCCCTTCTGGCCTTAAACGCTATGAAACACATATCCATGATCTGGCCCCAAGACAGGGTGAAGATGGAGAGTGCTAATGAGACCATGGAGAGCTCCATTTTGCTCATGGCATTGTAAGCATATCCAAAGAGGCAGCTGTGGCTGGAGAGGCCTCTACAAAGCAGGCGCTGCCACTGGTGAATCACAGGGAATCTCTGCTGTCCAATCAGCATATGCATCAGCCAGGGCCGGCTCCAGCATTTCTGCCGCCCCAAGCAAAAAAAAAAAAGCTGCGATCGGCGGCGACAGTTCAGCAGCAGGTCCCTCACTCCCTCCCCAAATTGCCGCAGGTGCCGCCCTCTCCCTTGACCACCCCAAACACCTGCTTGGTAAGCTGGTGCCCGGAGCCGGCCCTGGCATCAGCAGCCAGTAGCAGCATGTGTGTGCACAGGAGCTGCCACTCCCTGGACATCACAGCAAGACGCAGCCTAGGAGAAAGTGCTGTTCTCAGCCGTCACAATTCTCCGGGCCGGTCTCCCTCACAATGCTGCTGGGCTGGGCTGCATTCCATGCCCTCATTCTCTGCTGGGCCGGGCTGCGTGCACTGCTACAGACTAGGGACCGATTGGCTAGGAAGCAGTTCTGCAGAAAAGGACCTAGGGGTCACAGTGGACGAGAAGCTGGATATGAGTCGACAGTGTGCCCTTGTTGCCAAGAAGGCTAACGGCATTTTGGGCTGTATAAGTAGGGGCATTGCCAGCAGATCGAGGAACGTGATCATTCCCCTTTATTCGACATTGGTGAGGTCTCATCTGGAGTACTGTGTCCAGTTTTGGGCCCCACACTACAAGAAGGATGTGGAAATATTGGAAAGAGTCCAACGGAGGGCAACAAAAATGATTAGGGGGCTGGAGCACATGACTTATGAGGAGAGGCTGAGGGAACTGGGATTGTTTAGTCTGCAGAAGAGAAGAATGAGGGGGGATTTGATAGCTGCTTTCAACTAACTGAAAGGGGGTTCCAAAGAGGATGAATCTAGACTGTTCTCAGTGGTACCAGATGACAGAACAAGGAGTAATGGTCTCATGTTGTAGTGGGGGAGGTTTAGGTTGGATATTAGGAAACACTATTTCACTAGGAGGGTGGTGAAGCACTGGAATGGGTTACCTAGGGAGGTGGTGGAATCTCCTTCCTTAGAGGTTTTTAAGGCCCGGCTTGACAAAGCCCTCGCTGGGATGATTTAATGGGGTTGGTCCTGCTTTGAGCAGAGGGTTGGACTAAGTGACCTCCTGAGGTCCCTTCCAACCCTGATATTCTATGATTCTATGCCATGCGCTCACTCTCTGGTGGGCCGGGCTGCATGCCACGCGCTCGCTCTCCGCTGGGCCGGGCTGCATGCCTCGCGCTCGCTCTCCGCTGGTCCGGGCTGCATGCCATGCGCTGCTCTCTGCTGGGCCGGGCTGCATGCCATGCGNCCCTGATATTCTATGATTCTATGCCATGCGCTCGCTCTCCGCTGGGCCGGGCTGCATGCCTCGCGCTCGCTCTCCGCTGGGCCGGGCTGCATGCCACGCGCTCGCTCTCCGCTGGGCCGGGCTACATGCCACGCGCTCGCTCTCTGCTGGGCCGGGCTGCATGCCACGCGCTCGCTCTCTGCTGGGCCGGGCTGCATGCCACGCGCTCGCTCTCTGCTGGGCCGGGCTGCATGCCACGCGCTGCTCTCTGCTGGGCCGGGCTGCATGCCATGCGCTCCCTCTCTGCTGGGCCGGGCTGCATTCCATGCGCTCGCTCTCTGCTGGGCCGGGCTGCATGCCACACGCTCGCTCTCTGCTGGGCCGGGCTGCATGCCATGCGCTTGCTCTCTGCTGGGCTGGGTTAGGCTGCATTTCATGCCATTTCGGGAATTATCATAAAATGCCTCATGCAAGAAAGGAGGGGCAGGAGTTAGAGTGGGGTGTTACAAGAAGGAGGGACTGTGTCCTTCACTCCAACAGTCATCTACTCTCAACTCCCCTTCCCCCAGATTCACTTCCCATTTAACCCCCCATGGTACCCCTCACTGTGACACTCCTCCAGTTCCCCCTGCATACCACTCCATACCAGCAACCCCGGGCTGGGGGCCCATTCTCTCTGTTAGCTCAGGTCAGTGCAGCAAAGGGCTGTAAGGGATGGCAGACCCGGCACAGGCTGTGAGGAGTGGGTGTACATGGGCAAGACCTCTCTCTTCCTAACCCGGTCTGGGAGGGACTATGGGGGACATCTGCACCTAGCAGCCCAGGGAGAAGGTGGCCAGCAGCTGGGCCAGGCTCTGTGGAGTTAGTTGTGGCGCTCGGGAAAGAACATGTGGGATCCATTAGGAGGGATTATTTAGACGTCTCCAAAGGGCTCCGTCACAACCCATTAAACTCGGACAAGCAGACATAATGAGAAAAGGCTGCTCTGGGCTTGACAAGGTAGTGTTAGCAAAACACCCAGCACAGCTCTCATCACAGCCAGCGCCGTGCGAGCAGGTTCGGGGAGGTGGGGAGGCGATGGGGGTATACTGAGCGCTCCCTTTGATCCAAGGGTCTCCAGGAAATCTAGACACTGGCGGCTGGGCAGCTGCAAGATAGTGACCGATGGAGGAATGAGAATGTTCCAGCATCCACCTTGGCTCTCGCCTGCAGATCCGAGTTGATGTCACTGGCAGAGCCCTGCGGTGCTGCAAAGCATACAGAATGTGAGTGGGACGTGGGAGAGGAGGGGTGCAAGGAACGACTGGGCCTGGCCAGGCAGAGTATCTGTGCACACACGGGCCAGGTGCTTGGTCTGGCTGGAAGCTCTGTGCACATCAGGGTTCCTCTCATGCCTCAGAGCCAGCTGAGGATCAAGTGGTGCTTGGCTCATCCCCTCTCCAGCCAGAGACTGACAGCCGTGGGGACTGGGATCCTCTGGGTGTCCAGGCACTACCCCCGGGCAAGCTCCCACATACAATCCACTCACGGGCAGGCGGCCTCAGCTTTGACCTGTAAGCATCCAATTCCCAGCTCAGCCATAAGCTCTGTGGGTTTATTTACCCTGGCTCCCATCTGCCCAATGGGCCTAGCATTCCCCTCACCCAGTGAGCTGTGGGGACAAACCCATGCCTGATGCCAAAGCAGTGAAGCCATGCGCAGATGGGGAGACCTGCTGATGTTATGGAGGGACGCAGAAGAGCTTCCCAGCGGGTGCTAGGCCCGCGGGGATGTGGTGGAGCCTTGCTATGAGTGGGCGCTCCTTGCCCTTGTCTCTCCCCTCCACTTGGCTTCCTTCAGCCTCCTCTCCCTGAATGACAGGGTCACCCCTCACGTTATGTCAAGGGGCCTTTGTGAACAGACCTTGACAAGGGCTCTCCCCCAACAGACCTGCAAGAGCTTCCACTACACAGCCACATGCACTCAGAGTTCCCCAGCCTGTGCCTCTGGAGGTTGCTATCTGCCCACATTCCCCCACTACAACACCCACAGACCTGCCTAGTGCCACATGATGGAGACCTGCAGGGTGAGATGGGCAGATAGGGTGATGGAGGCCGCGTCTGTCAACAGACCAGCCACAGGATCCTGGAGTGCAAACCAGTCACAAGCTGTCCTTAGGGAAGCTGGTGGGCATGGTTAAAATGGCTGCCACGCCGCTGAGCTGCTGCCGCCAGCTCTTTCCCTGATGGGCCCCCCATACTTTTCCCAGCTGCAGCATACCCGTGCCCCACAGCTCCACCCCCCGCGAAACCACCTGCTCACATAGCCTCACCATCAGGAGACCCTTCTCCTGCGCTCTCTGTGCCCCCTGCCCAACCCCCTCTGCTAGGGCCAGGCAGGCCTAGTGGTGCCACTCCCCACCCCCACCTCTGGGGCCAGGGAGATACTTCCAGTGGCCAGCAATCCTGCCATTCAGTGGAGCTTGGAGAGCAGAGGAGACCATAATCATGTAACATGACATTTGGCATGTTTCAGAGCCCAGGCTAATGCTGGACACATGCCCTGCCTGATCCACCTGATCTCATCACAAGCTAACAAGTGCTGCACATGAGATGCGTTCAGTCCAGTGTAACTCTATGCCGAAATGGAAAACAAGGGCTGCCTGGGGGCTGCCAACTGCCTGGAATAACTCAGCCGCACGCTCGCCAGGGCAGCCTCTCCGAAAGGCAGCAGCTGGAGTGCATTCCACCCTCTGTCACGGCCCATGGAGCTTCCCGAGACAGTGCCCTTCTCCCTTTGAAGTAAGTCACTCTGCCAAGTCCTTAGAGACCCCTTCTCCCTTCTGACAAACCTAGACGCCTTAGACTGAACAAATGACAGATGGAAGGAGGGCTCTGTAGCCAGGAAAGGCAGCTGGCTCTCGGCTCTCACCACACTGCGCCGTTTCGCAACGTCTCTGTAACACTGCAGGAAGGGCTGGAAACTGCTCCATTCCCACCGGGTTCCCCCGCAGAGCCAGGGCATGTGCAGCCGCACTCAAGGGGTAGCCAATTCTTTGCGCCATTGTTGGCCGCACACGGTTACACCAGGCTGGGATGCTGCCTGCGGCCAGCCCTGCTTTCCCACTCATCAGAGCTGGCTTCATGTCTGGGAGGGGTTTGTGCTATCCCGTTGTAACAGCTGTGTCGCTTCCTGCCTCTGAGCTGTGCAGGGAGGGGCACAGGAAAAGATCCGGGGGATCTGTCTGCAGCATGGAGTGCAATGCCCCCACATCCTCTGTCTGAGTGGCTCCCAGCACCCCTAGCCACAGAGCAGGTTCAAAAGGCAGACGAGTCCAAGCAGCCCCTGCTCTGGGCTGTATGGATCCATACGTCTCATGATGCACAGCGGGCCTGTCGAGATCACAGGCCAGCACAGCGGAGGAGCCATGCGGTTCTCTGCTCACCCAGACTGCTGCGTCCCCACACTGGCAGGAATGAGGCCTGTTCCACCTGGAGGAAGATGGTTCTGTATAAAATCCTTGGGAAGTTTTCCTCCCCTTTAGCAGGCAAAAGCTATAAACATCCCAGAGACACTTGCCACCCTCCCCTGGGATGTAACTTGCTTCTGATCTCCTTGCCCCTGGTTTTATCGCTTTGGCTTCCATAAACTCAACCCGTGACTCCACCTCCTGAGCGGACGGCTGGGCTGGTTCAGGCTACCGGGATGCCTGTGGTTTATCAGAAAAGTTATTGAGGGCCCTATTTGGTGACACACTTTGCTTCCTGAGACCATTGGATTTGCCTGGTGCAGTCCTGGAGGGTCACTGTAGTTTAGGCTGACACCTTGCTTCCAGCATGGCCCTCTTCCGGTCTTCACTTGCTCAAAACGTTCCCACAGCTTCAGCCTTTGGATTTACACTGCCCATGCCCAGCTTCAAGTGAAAGGTGTGTTTGTTAGAGGCCAGTCCTGGCAGCAGGTTTGGAGTTCGGTCGGGAGGGGGGGACAGATACTTGTGCCACTTGGAGGAATTCTGCAGGAAGTGTTTTCTTTGCTCAGACCCGGCTGAGCTCTCACAGCCACACATGGCAGGGCCAGCACCTCAATGAGTCATTCTCTCTGCTACATTCGGATTAAAGACATTACAGATAATCTGGTTGGAAGCTCGTGGGAACTCGGGAGCTATGGAGCTGCCGAAATGCCTTGGCACCACGAGGGGGCAAGGCCAGGGCTGGCTCTGCTGCAGCACACACAGGCCTTCCTTCGTATCTCCTCTCTCTTTGTGGGCAGCAGGGCCTCATGCCCATTCTCAGCCCAGAAGTCAAGCAGGGGGTGGCATTTTGCCAGGGAGAGCGTCTGCCCAACTGCCAACAGCGCCCTGGGGCCGTCAGCACTTCCAGAGTGGCAGGAGGCAGGCAGATTAGGGCGAAAGGGAGGCTGGAGCCATGAAAATAACCATGGCCCCTCTGGCCCTCCCACTCCTTCTGGACCTGCCTCCTCCCAGGCCCCAGGCAGGTTCCCCTCGCTACAGACACCCTGCTCTCCATCCCAGCCCATCCACCACTAGGGTTGCCAATTGTCTAATCACACAAACCCAAACACCCTTCCCCAAGGGCACCCCCCCCCCGCTCACTCTGCTCAGGGGCAAGGGGTTGGGGTGCAGGAGGGGGTGCAGGCTCCAGCTGGGAGTGTGGGCTCTGGGCAGGGTCCAGGGATGAGGGGATTGGGGTGTGGGAGGGGGCTCAGGTCTGGGACAGGGGATTGGAGTGTGGGAAGGGGGTGTGGCAGGGGGTGCAAGGTGTGGGCGCTGGGAGGGAGTTTGGGTGTTGGAGGGGGCTCAGAGCTGGGACAGGGGGTTGGAGTGCAGGAAGGGGGTGTGGGAGGGGATGCGGACTCTGGGAGGGAGTTTGGGTGCAGGAGGGAGCTCAGGGCTGGAGCAGGGGGTTGGGGTACGGGAGGGGGTCAGGGTGTGGGATCTGGCGCTTACCTCGGGTGGCTCCCGGAAGCAATCTGCATGTCCGGCTCATTGGCTTAGGGGCGGCCAGGAGGCTCTGTGCTCTGTCCCTGCCTGCAGGCACCGTCCCCGCAGCTCCCATTGGCCACACTCGGGAGCCACTTCCGGGAGCGGCGTAGAGCCAGGGCAGGTAGGGACCCTGCTTTTGCGCCACTGGACTTTTAGCGCCTAAAATCTCCTGGATTGGGTTGAATGACGTCTCGGAGATCAATCCCGAATCCGGGAGACTTCCAGCGAATCAAGGAAGGTTGGCAACCCTATCTACCACAGGGCACCACGTGGCTTCCCCTTTGCCATCCCCCCCGTTACTTTCCCTCCTTCATGTGCCCCAGCCCAGCCCCCAGCGTCCCTAGCAGCCTGATTCACTGCCCCTGAGCTCCCTCCCACCCTGTTGGATGATCCATTGATTGAACGATCAGGACAGACTCTCTGGGGGGATGTGGAGGGGGGATCTCTGGGGGGATGTGGGGGAGGGACTCTCAGCTGGGAGGTGGGGGAGGGGCTCGCCGCTGGGATATGGGGGAGGGGCTCTCTGGTGGGAGGTGGGGGAGGGGCTCTCTGGGCAGGAGGGGAGCTCTCGAGGGCTGGGGGAGGGATCTCTCTAGGAGTGGGGTCAGGGCTGTCTCCAGGCAGGAGTGGCCTCTCTGTTTCTGGGAGGAGGAGGAAGAGGAGGTCTCAGACCTTGTGGGAAGGTGCGGGGGTAGATTCCTTCCTGAGTCACCTTCCCTGGTGGATGCTTCAGGATAGTCCCAAATGGACCCATGTTGTGTCACTGCAGACTCTGGGTTCCCACCATGTGGCATAGGCACTAATTGCAGACTGGCTTCTAACTGGCCTATCCCTACCCTGGAGCAGCTCCTGATGGGGGGGAGGGCTGTGCTGAGGACCCTCTGTGTGCAGCATTGGTAGGGTTGCTGACAGTCCCGTATTACAAGGGACGTCCCTTATGTAAATACAATATTATCTGTCCCGTGCTAAATCAGCACAGGACACCTTTTATCCCATATTTCAACCAGGGTGGTGCCGCTGGTTGGCAACTAGGCGTGAGGCACAAGGTCGCAATGTCACTCAGCTTTGGCCCAGCCACCCTTCCATCATGCCTAAGTGTAGAGTTTCTCCTGTATTTTTGAATTACAGTGTTGGCAACCCCAGGCATGGGCTAGTGGAGGCTAACGCCATGTGCAGAGCCATAGGGAGTCTGCAGTCTCCCAGGAGCGATCTGGTGCCTGCCCTGGCTGCCCCCCGCCCCCACAGCACTCCCGGCCTGTCACCAGGCCCAGATGTGTCTCATCTGCTGTTGCTGTCACTGCCCCGGTGTCTGCAGAGCCTGTGGCAGAGAGCAGCCGAGAAGCAAATCGAGAGTACAGGGGCTCCTGTGATCCCCGCTCTCAACGTGACCCTTGCTCAGGAGATGTGTTCCAGGGAGTCCCTTCCACAGGGGCCTGTCAGCGGGGGCTAACGGTGTGGAAACTGCCCCAGTCCCTGGCTTCCCCTCAGCAGGGGCGATGAGATTGATCCAGCCCAGTCATCTCAGAGCATTTCATCTGTGAATGCGTAGATTGACAAGGACTCTGGAACATGGGCCAATTGCTGCAGCATCCAGAGTCCTGTCTCTGGTCTCAGCCCGCTCACAGTCCAGTTCCTCCTCCGCCCACCCTGCCTCACTCCACACACACTCTGCAACCACCCACCCATCCATCCATCCTGTGGGAGTTGCTGTGCTAGCTCTGTCTGACCAGGAGAGCTCAGCAAAATTCAGAATTCCTATCCTGCCATGTTGTAGGGACAGGCTGGATGTTTTGAGCTGGGAGAGCTCAGATTCCTGGCCATTGCCTCTCCCCACTGGGGTTCTGGCAGTCTGGGGACACGTCACTTCCTGAGCAGCCTGGGTGCAAGGGGCAGGGATAGCGTCTGCACTGCAGATCCAGCATGTCACACTGCTTCAGGGAAGATCTACCAGTGCTCACTGGTGTTGGAGATGGGTGGGCTTCCAGGGCAAGAGAAGGTGGGTCTTGTGGTAGCAAATGACTTGGAATATACCAAACAATGTCAAGTGTGGAGGTTAGTGGGCTCCGGCAGCTACAGCTGGTCTTTCTGAAGAACCAGTGTTCTTGCCAATGGGCCATTCCTTGGGTCCGACCGCCCCAGTCCCCACGCTTTGGGGGTGCTGCGCTTCAATAAAATCCTGAGGAGGCGGGTGGGGAGGTGAGGTGAGGCAGGCAGGCGAGCGGGGTGAGGAGGCAAATGGGGAGGCGAGTGGCAGGTGAGAGGGGGGCGAGGAGGAGAGCGGTGATCAGGCAGTCGGGTGGAGGGGAGGGGTGAGGAGGTGAGCGGTGGCCACCGGCAGACACCCTACCAGAACCTCCCCCTCTCCCCAGTGCCGTCTGCCCGCCAATCAGCACCTCCCCCTCCCTCTCAGCGCCTCCCGCCTGCCACGGGCCAGATGTGTCGCAGCGTCAGGAGGCGCTGAGGCGGAGGGGAGAGGAGCAAGGGTGCAGCAGGCTCAGGGGAGGGGATGAGGTGGGGCAGAGCGGGGGGGGGGCCTGGGCGGAGCCGGGGGGGGCCTGGGCAGAGCCGGGGGGGGAGCACGCCCTGGCAAGTTAGAAACTTGGCGCTATGTCCCAGGCCCTGCACCCCACTAGGGAGGGCCCTGGCCATACTCATGGGATTCCTCCAGCCTTATTCCCAGAACCTCCCTTTCCTAATGTCCACTGATGAGGACTGCAGTCCCGATAGAGTCACCTCATGGCCCAGGGCCCAGGACCT
This sequence comes from Trachemys scripta elegans, assembly GCF_013100865.1. Taxonomy (NCBI): domain Eukaryota; kingdom Metazoa; phylum Chordata; order Testudines; family Emydidae; genus Trachemys; species Trachemys scripta. The sequence goes on along the minus strand of NC_048315.1, from coordinate 22,891,731 downwards.
CATGCAGCCAGGAATCAGTGTCTGGCTTCTGAGACTCCAGCTCTAAAGAGTGACGGCTGGTGTCTGATGACCTACGAGTAAGGTGCTGCTTCTTCTTGCATCTGATCAGCGTAATCCTTGGTATTTTGACAGCACTTGATACATTGAAAACACTGTACAGACATGAACTAACTGTTTATCTTCCCCACCCCCTGAGAGCTAAGCCTGTGAGCTAATCATTTTATAGCCGGGAAATGGAGACAGAAAGGCAAAGTGACATGTCTGCAGCGAGTCCCTGCACAGCAAGCCAGGCTGTGAATCTACAGGCCGCCACTCTGGACTCGGGGACCTGCACTGGGCTGTAGCACATGGCGAGACACTGAGCAGCCAGCCAGCGTGCTGCAGATCCGCCCCCTGGCTGGCTGCGCGGTACCTGGCCATGGAGACAAGCCCTCAATGTGTCGGCAGCAGAGCCAGCATTGGACCCACGACCTTCCAACGCCCACCCTGTCCTCATTCTTCCTGCCCACACTGAACAGGCCCAGAGGCAGAACTGGGTCTCTCACCTGACCCCTGAGAGTGCTCTGGGCATGGAGAGGCAACGAGCATGAGCAGAGTGCAGAGGCTGCTGCCAAGGAACCGGTTGGTTCCTGTAAGCTGGGTTCTGCCAGAGGCTGAGCACTGTGGACAGTCTCCACCATGCACAGGGGTTACATCCAGCCAGCCAGAGGAGGGGGTGTTACAAAAGCAAAGAAGGTCCACAAGGCAGATTAAGGCTAGGAGGGATCACTGGGAAATTCTAGTCTGACTTCCTGCATAGCACAGGCCATAGGACTTACCTCAAATACTTCCTGTTAGATCTAAACATGTACAGCTGGCCAGTGATAGAGAATCCACCACAGCCCTTGGTAAGTTGTCCCAGTGGTTAACTGCCCTCACCATTAAAAAATGGCATTTTATTTCTAGTCTGAATTTGTCCAGCTTCAATTCTCAGCCATTGGATCCTGTTAGACCTTCCTCTGCTAGATTGAAGAGCCTGCTATCAAATTTCCGTCCCCATGTAGGTACGTACAGACTGTGATCAAATCACCCCCTCCCCTTCCCTTTGGTAAGCTAACCAGACTGAGCTCCTTGCATCTATCAGTATAAGGCAGGTTTCCTAATATTTTAATCATTTTTGTGGCTCTTCTCTGACCCCTCTCCAGTGTATCAACATCCTTCTTGAGTTCTGGACACCAGAACGGGACACAGGATTCCAGCAGTGGTCGCACCAGTGCCAAATACAGAGATGAAATCACCTCTCTGCTCCTACTTGAGATTCTCCCATTCATACATCCAAGCATCGCATTAGCCCTCTTGGCCTCACACTGCAGTGGGAGCTCATGTTCAGCTGATTATCCACCATGACCCCCAAGTCCTTTTCAGAGTCCCTGCTTCCCAGGATAGAGTCTCCCATCCTGTAAGTATGGCAGTCACTCTTTGTCCCTAGATGTATGATGTTACACTTCGCTGTATTAAAATGCATATTGTTGGCTTGTGCCCAGTTTACCATGTGATCCAGGTCGCTCTGTATCCGTGATGGGACCTTTCCATTATTTACCACTCCCCCAATTTTTGTGGCATCTGCAAACTTTATCAGTGATGGTTTTGTGTTCTCTTCCAGGCCATCGATAAAAATGTTACATAGCTTAGGGCCAAGAACCAATCCCTGCAGGACCCCACTAGAAGAACACCCCTCGGTATGGTTCCCCATTTACACTTACATTTTCAACCCATCAGTGAGCCAGTTTTTAATCCATTTAATGTGTGCCAGATTAATTTTATATTGTTCTAGTTTCTTAATCAAAATGCCATGCGCTACTAAGTCAAACACCTACAGAAGTCTAAGTATATTACATCAACATTATTGCCTTTATCGACCAAATTTGTATTCTTATAAAAAAAAATCAAGTTAGCCTGATAGGATCTATTTTCCATAAACCATGCTGATTGGCATTAATTATATTACCCTCCTTTCATTCTTTATTTGTCTAGTCCTATATCAGCCATTCCATCATTTTGCCATCAGAATCTCACGTCACCTCTTGTGGCTCCAGCAGCAGAGCACACTGTTCTGTTGTCCACCCGTCCTGTGCAGAATGTTCTTTCCATTCTTCTTAGATGTGCCCCAGCCAGGGTTAGAAGGAGCAGGAATGGCCCTGCTGTAGGATGAAAGAGAGATGAAGTGTGAGAGGAGAGCAGTACAGTGGTAGGAGCTCAAAAATACTATTTATTACCATGATGGTGGCACCTAGAAACCCGTGCAGAGATCAGGCTCCTTTGTGCTAGGGCTGCACACCCACACACAGCGAGGGCCAGTCCCAGCCCTGAAGAGCTTTCAGCCTGAACAGCCAAGACAGACATGGGGTGGGAGGGAAAGTGACGTACCCACAATACCACAGCTGATTTGCAGCAAAGCTGGGATGGGAACATACATCCCTGTCCAGTGCCCTCACCTTGTTGATTCAGGGCACAAGCAGAGGCTGGGGCCCAGCCCCTTTTGGGACAATTTTCATTCAAACCCTTTTTTGAATGTTCACTGGCCTTCCTCTCGAGACTGAAAACTTTCAAAAAAAGCTTTCGAGGTTAGACATTATGTTTCCCCCTTGCTCTCTTTTTGCCCACTTTGGCCAGTCAGTGCAAGAGAATAAAGAATACCCAGGAGGGTTTCTAACTTTCTTTTGCTGCTCTGACTTTTCCAAACTCCTTCACCTTGGGAACGTCACCAAGTGGTGGTCACGGAGTGCCACCATTCCCTTTGCTGCTCTGTAGCATTTCTAAAGGCGAGGCAAAGTGAAAACAATAGAATCCCTGGACAGCATTCATTTTACTGCACTCAGTGGCAAAAAGGAAAAAAGGGTGGGGAGGGGAAGGAGAAACACTGAAATTTCAAAATTTTCTTGGGACCCCCCCAAGTCTCCAAAATGAAAGCTAATTCCATATCAAACCCTACAAATTGGGAACAATTTCAAATGTTTTGTGACATTGTTCTTCCATTTGCCAACCAGGTCTTCTCAGGGATCTAGCCAGTTCAGGCTACTTGTCTCCAAGGCATTTCCAAGAGCAGAAGGGATCAGCCTCCTGGTAAATGCAGAGCCTGGCGCCACCGAGCACTGCCTTTCAGCCAAGCGCTAGGACTCAGAGCAAGACCATGCCAAGGGAGAAGAAAAGATCCTAGATCAAATAGTCAACCTCGTTTCTGCCTGCCACGGGCCAGCTGGACATCAGTAAAATTGCATAAAGCTGGTGTTATACCAGCAAATATTTGGCAACCTTTCAACGTGTCTCCTGACAGGATTAGTCACATGTTATTTGAATGTCAACTTGCATTTAGGTATCAGAACTAAATAACTCCTTTGACAGAGAAAAGAAGTAAAGAACCATCGAAAGCTGATTTTACACTGATCGCTCTGAACTCTCCCTCCTGTCTGGTGGTGGCCTGGTTTACACCTGAAACGTAGGTCGACCTAACTACACCGCTCTGGGCTATTATGGGCAATGTCATGCTCAGCCAGACGTAGCTAGGTCAACCTAACCCTTCCATTGACCTTCCAGCTCCCAGCTCTCAAGGGGCTGGATTTACTGCAGTGACAGAAAACCCTTTCCAGTGCTGAGGTAAGTGTCTCCATGACGGCGGCGTAGATTCAGCTGTGCCACTGCAGCGCTCGTAGTGTAGACGTACCCAAAGCTTGTTCTGGTGATGCTGTCTTTCAACTGCTACGCAGTCCTGGCAAGAGACTTATGACCTAGCTCTTAAACGGTAGCTCTCTCCTCTGTCAGTACCGACAAGTCTGGACAAACATAGGCGGGGAAAGAAAATACTATTTCTGTCTTGTGGGCATTTGGGCTGCTGTTAAAAGCACAAGAGAACGTCCACATACATGCAGTTCTGACCCTGGCGGCCCCAAGCTCTCCTTTGTACTGGGGAAGAATCAAACTTGGAAGAGAAAGTACTGGGCCGTTGGGACAATGGGCTGTAGCCTGTCTGTTCTGTTTCTACCCGTGTGTGTGGATATCCTCTGGAGCTGCATTTTTAAGTTTGCTCTGTGAATAGTTTTGTCTACTTTTTCCTCAGCTTGAATTTTTAAAACATGCTAAGAGAGAAGCTGCTGTTGTCTGGGCTGGAACAATGATGCATAGCCAGGTGCATGCTCTGTTCCTGTGCCCGAGCCTGGCTTTCTGCTTCTGTGAGCTCCAGTGTCCTTCAGCCGGCTCTGAATCAGGATTCTTGTGTTTAGGATTGTCTCCTTTGGGCACTGTCTCCACCAGGTGCCTGAATTTGTCTCCATGATGCATGCACAACGTTGCTATTCTCAGACCAGATGTCACACAGTCGGCCTTTCTTTTCTGGCTGGTCATCTCAACAGTGTCTCCACCGTCACCCGGATGTCTCCAGAATGACTCGTCACCACTTGCTATTAGCATTGCTACCAGCCTACCCTGGCTCTGATCCGGTGACTGAGAGGAGAACAGCTGCTGCACCCATCCCTCATGCCCACTCTCATTTGTTTCTGCCTGTCTAGAGTGTGCAGGGAGGTGATGACAGGTTGAGTGGCGCCCCCATGCTGACTGAGCTGTCAGCAGACACTCCACAGAGGGGTGAGCAGGGAGTTCTCACAGGCTCGGGAAGCAGAGAACTGTCATAGAGCATCAGGGGTGGCTCTATGTTTTTTGCTGCCCCAAGCACGGCAGTCAGGCGGCCATCAGCGGCGTTTCTGCAGGTGATCTGCCGGTCCCGCACCTTCGGCTTACCCGCTGCCGAACCTGCGGACCTCCCGCAGGCATGCTGCCGAAGGCTGCCTGACTGTCGCCCTCACGGCGACCGGCCTGCGCCCCACGCGGCTTGCCATCCCAGGCACGCACTTGCTGCGCTGGTGCCTGGAGCCGCCTCTGTGGAGCATGGCCTGGGAGAAGGGGCAACCTGGGCTACAGAATGTTCTGGCACTGAGCTAGCAACTAAGTCCCTCCTTCCCACCACATGCCCTTCCCTGCTCTCCTTTCCTATCCCTCCGCTCCCCGAAGAGAACGGCGGGGATTGGCACACAGCCCCCTGGCTCAGAAGAGCAGGAGCTGGACGGGCAGGCACAGCTTAGCTCCTGGGCTCATAAATCTTGTTGTGAGAAAGGAAAATAGAGTTATCAGAACAACAAACTCAAGTGTGTCCTCTTCGATCAGCCAGTGCATTAGAGACAATGCCTAGAAACCTCCGCTGGCACCCACTGCATTTCACTAGCTAAGGAGGCCAGTGCTTGGACGGGAGACTTCCAAAGGGCGTGCAGGAAGTGGCATGGGTGGTACTCTTCCCTCCACGTCGTACTAAGCTGGAGAGTGCTGGGGGCAGCTCCATGAAGCACTGGGGATGAGTCAATGGTGGGATGTCCATTAGAGTCAGAAGTGACCCCAATGCCCCAGTGTGGTGCTTGGGGGCTCTGTGCTATGTGGCATGGTTTATTGACTCAGGAAAGGGTGCCCTTCCCTTAGTGCCAGTGTGGTGGCAGGGCAGGGTTATCAGGCTTTTAGGATAAAGATCCCTGGACCAGAATTGGAGGAAGCATGCCCTTCTCAGTACCCCTCCCCCCGCACTAAGTAGCTGTGCCTGTGAAACGATTCATAGCTCGTATTTTATAGGCACCACCAATGGCTCTGTGCTGCCCCAGGGAAGGAGAGACTCAGGGTTCCATTGGGTCATAGCTTTTAGGGACACAGAACCATTCTCCTCAGCTAGTCTGGCCTCCTGCATAGCACGGACCTGAGCCCCGGAACTCGGGGTTCAGCTGGAGCAGATCATACAGAACGACCCTGAGGTCTGACTGAAGGACACTGGCTAAGCATCCTCATCGTTACACGTTTGTGTTTATTTCCCGGTTGCACTTTGCTGACATCGGCTCCCAGCCACTGGCTCTTGCTCCGCCTTTGCCTGCTGGATTACAGATCCTCCCTCAGTCAGAGCTGTGGAGGCAGTTAGAGAGGGGTCGCCAATGCGGGGCAGGCAGGAACCCAGATCACTCAGTGCCACATGTAGCCAACAGGCCGCTCACTGGCCAGCCTCTCTGGTCTGCCGTCCTGCAGCCAGAGTCATGGCACAGGCAGAAACAGAGATGCAGAGGGAAATTTTTACTGCAACAGGGGTCATAAGTGGAGCCTAAAACTGGGACTTACCCACCCAGACCCTGACTTCATAGATTCCTAGATTCCAACGCCAGCAAGGGCTGTCGTGACCATCTAGCCTGACCCCTACAGAGCACAGGCTTGAGACCTGCCCCCAAATCATTCCTAGAGCACAGCTTTAGAAAAACAGCCCATCTACACTAGTGCCGCAGAATCCCCCATGACTCTGGTCAGCTGTTCCAACGGTTAATTCCCCTCACTGCTAAAAGCTCACGCCTTGCTTCCTGTCTGGATTTGTCTAGCTCCAATTCCCAGCCATCGCGCCTCAGACCTCTCCCTGTTAGACTGACGAGCCCGTTATTAACCGTTTGTTCCCCAGGTAGGTGCTTATAGCAAGTCTGGGATTTAGCCCTGGTTTACACTACAGGGTTAGGTCAAATTTAGCCACATTAGGTCGATTTTATAGTGAATGCGTCTAGACAAGCAACCCCATTCCATCGACCTAAAGGGCTCTTAAAACCGACTTCTGTACTCCTCCCCAGCAAGGGGAGTAGCGCTAAAATCGACCTTGCCGGGTTGAATTTGGGGTAGTGTGGATGCAAATCGAAGTTATTGTCCTCCGGGAGCTATCCCAGAGTGCTCCAATGTGACCGCTCTGGACAGCACTTTCAACTCCGATGCACTAGCCAGGCACACAGGAAAAGCACCGGGAACTTTTTAATTTCATTTCCTGTTTGGTCAGCATGGCGAGCTCAGCAGCACAGGTGACCATGCAGTTCCCCCAGAACCGCAAACGAGCTCCAGCATGGAGCGAACGGGAGACACTGGATCTGATTGCTGTATGGGGAGAAGAATCTGTGCAGGCAGAACTCCGATCCAAAAGAAGAAATGCTGATATATATGCTAAAATTGCACAGGGCATGATGGACAGAGGCTACAATAGGGACACAGCAGTGCCGCGTGAAAGTCAAGGAGCTCAGGCAAGCCTACCAAAAGACAAAGGAGGCAAATGGTCGCTCTGGGTCAGAGCCCCAGACATGCCACTTCTATGATCAGCTGCATGGCTGTCTAGGGGGGGACCCTACCACTACCCCACCACTATCTGTGGACACCTGCAAGGGGGGAGTCTCACGCAACAGGGAGGAGGATTTTGTGGATGAGGAAGACGAGGAGGAGAATGCGCAGCAGGCAAGCGGTGAATCCATTCTCCCCGGCAGCCAGGACCTTTTTATCACCCTGGAGCCAATACCCTCCCAAGGCGGGATCCCCGACCCTGATGGCAGAGAAGGCACCTCTGGTGAGTGCACATTTGTAACTATAGTACAGGGTTTAAAAGCAATAGTGTTTAATGTTTGATTTGTCCTTAAGACTTGGGATGAATTTTCTACTGGAAAATTCTGTTAACGTGTCTGGGGATGGAGCGGGAATCCTCCAGGGACATCTCCATGAAGCTGTCCTGGAGGTACTCTGAAAGCCTTTGCAGAAGGTTTCTGGGGAGGGCTGCCTTATTTCATCCTCCATGGTAGGACACTTTACCATGCCAGGCCAGTAGCAAGTAGTCTGGAATCATTGCAGCACAAAGCATGGCAGCGAATGGTCCTGGGTTTTGGTCGCATTCAAGCAACATTCGGTCTATAGCTTTCTGTGTTAGCCTCAGGAGAGTGATATCATTCATGGTCATCTGGTTGAAATAGGCGAATTTTTGTTAGGGAACAGTAAAAGCACCCCGTTCCTGCTGGGCTGTTTGCGCTTGGCTAAAAGGGATCATCCCTGAGAATAGCCATGCAGCGGGGGGAGAGGTGTGAAGGGATCATCCCAAATAGCCACGTGGAGGGGTGGGGGCAGGTGTGTGCTGCACATCCACCTGAAAACCGCAGCCCCTCCTTTTAAATGGCAAACCCAACCGGCATTGCTTGCTATGGGAAAGGAGGGCGCTGCAGTTTGAAACCATTCCCACATGTTATGAAGGAGTTAGAAGCCAAACCCGCGTACCCTTTGCCTTACCATGGCTACCTGGAAACCGAATTCTGTGGCCCAGCCGTGTATGATGTATCACCATACCGGCAGGTGCTCAATATTAAAGGTAAAATGCGACCTTGTACCTAAAGCACATGTGCTGTCTGCTGTGAATTGCTTGATTCACTGTGAAAGAGTCTCCCTTTTGTTCTCAGAAATGTATCATCTTAAATTTCACTCTCCCTTTTTATCCCCGCATAGGTGCAAATGTTTCTATGCTCCCCCTGTCATCTCCATCCCTGAGGTTATCGCAGATTATAAGGCGAAAAAAACGCACCCGCGATGACATGTTTTCTCAGCTCATGCAATCCTCTAGCACTGATAGGGCACAGCTGAATGCATGGAGGCATTCAATGGCAGAGTCCAGGAAAGCATTAAGTGAGCGCGATGAGAAGAGGCAGGATGCAATGCTGAGGCTAAAGGGGGAGCAAATGGACATGCTCAAGCATCTGGTGGAGCTGCAGGAAAGCCAACAAGAGCACAGACCACCACTGCATCCACTGTACAACCGCCTGCCCTCCTTCCCAAGTTCCATATCCTCCTCACCCAGACCCCCAAGAACACGGGGGGGGGGGAGGCTCCGGGCACCCAGCCACTCCACTCCAGAGGATGGCCCAAGCAACAGAAGGCTGTCATTCAAACAGTTTTGATTTGTAGTATGGTTACAATAAGCAATGTGGCCTTGTCCTTCCTTCCTTCCCTCCCCCCCTACCCCACACAGGCTACCTTATCAGTTATCTCCCTTTTTTTAATGAATAAAGAAAGAATGCATGGTTTCAAAACAATAGTGACTTTATTTCCTTTAAAAAGCGACAAAGAGTCCTGTGGCACCTTATAGACTAACAGATGTTTTGGAGCATAAATTTCGTGGGTGAATATTCACGTGGGTGAATATTCACTTTGCCACATGCATCTGACGAAGTGAGTATTCACCCATGAAAGCTTATGCTTCAAAACGTCTGTTAGTCTATAAAGTGCCACAGGACTCTTTGTCACTTTTTACAGATCCAGACTAACACAGCTACCCCTCTGATAGTTTATTTCCTTTGCCAGCTGTGATTGAAGGGGGGAGGGTGGTTGGCTTACAGGGAATTTAAATCAACAAAGGGGGGGGAGGGGTTGCATCAAGGAGAAACACACACAAGTGTCACACCGTAGCCTGGCCAGTTATGAAACTGGTTTTCAAAGCCTCTCTGATGCACAGCGCTTCCTGGTGTGCTCTTCTAATCGCCCAGGTGTCTGGCTGTTCAAAATTGGCAGCCAGGCGATTTGCCTTAACCTCCCACCCCACCATAAACGTCTCCCCCTTACTCTAACAGATATTATGGAGCACACAGCAAGCAGTAATAACAATGGCAATATTGGTTGCGCTGAGGTCTAACCTAATCTGCAAACAGCGTCAGCAAAATTTTATACGTCCAAATGCACATTCTACCACCATTCTGCACTTGCTCAGCCTATAGTTGAACTGCTCCTTACTGCTGTCCAAGCTGCCTGTGTACGGCTTCATGAGCCATGGGAGCAAGGGGTAGGCTGGGTCCCCAAGGATAACTGTTGGCATTTCAACATCCCCAACAGTAATTTTCTGGTCTGGGAAGTAATTCCCTTCTTGCAGCTGCTCGAACAGCCCAGAGTTCCTAAAGATGCGAGCGTCTTGCACTTTTCCTGACCATCCCACGCGAAATGATTGTCTGCAATTGCTCTTACAGAGGGAGGGAGGGACGGAGGGAGGGAGGGGAGACTTACGACATGTACCCAAAACCACCTGCAACAATGTTTTTGCCCCATCAGGCATTGGGAGCTTAACCCAGAATTCCAATAGGCAGCCGAGACTGCGGGAACTGTGGGATAGCTTCCCACAGTGCACCGCTCCGTGAGTCGATGCTAGCCATGGTATTGAGGACGCACTCCGCCGACTTAATGCACTTAGTGGGGACATACACAATCAACTGTATAAAATCGATTTCTAAAAATCGACTTCTATAAAATCGGCCTAATTTCGTAGTGTAGACATACTCTTAGGCACCAAAGTACTTTTGTGAATTTAGGCCTAAGTCACTTGGCTGCTGTTTTTCTCCTCCTCCCTTGGCCCCCGTCCATCTCCTTCTCCCTCCCAGCTGGTCGATGAAATCCCTTCCCCCTCCCTGCCCCGCTCTGTCCCCACCAAATGCAGTGACGGGGTCCCCACCTCCCTTCTGGGCAGCATCTGAGCAGCATCCTGGGCTCTGCACTGACCCTGCCTTCAGCCAGAGGCAAACAAGGTGAGACGAGCCAGACAAAGGGTGCAGGGGCTGGGGCTGAGCCACTCCTAGGATCCCCAACCCAGACCCTGCACCCTTTGTCTGGGCACGGTGCCCCCCCAGTGCTCACCCAGTCCCCCCCTTTCCCTCCAGACACTAGCAGTGTTGAGGGCTGAAGGATTTCCTGGTTCTGAGGGCTAACCAAGCACCTCTGACTCCTCACCGAGCCCAGAGTGAACCCTTCTTGGCCCCGCGCCTGGCCGGAGGACTTGACAGCCTGGTGCTGCACTGTCACTGAGCTCACGTGTGCTCCATCTAAAGGGATCTGCTCTGACTCTACTGTCCTAAGCCCTGAGTGCCCCCAGTCTGCTCCAGGCAGGTGCTCAGTCGAGCAACCTCACAGCCATGGTGGTGAGGCCCAGCAAGCACTGACATCCTGGTTCAGACTATTGCACTCTGGGCTGGCTACATGCTGGCTGGGCGTTTTCCCCAAGGGGCAGGAACACAAGCTCCCAGGCCGCGTTCTTCCCAGCCTCACTAGGATGGCCCCAGGCACCATGCGAGTGCCCTGGTGAGACCTGCTACCCAGGGCAGCTGCCTGTCTGCCATGTTCTCCAGTCTGGATTTTCATGCTTCCCTCTCACGCTGGGGCGTGGCGCACTGAGGCTGTTTGTTTTTGTTCCCTCCACAGTTTGGGTGAGTCTTGCTGGCACGGGGCCTCTGTTTATTATCATTTTGTGTTCAGCTTGTTTTGTGGGGGTGCCAGAGGCCTGAGGGCACAGGGAGCCCACAGTTCATCATTTTCATACTAGACTCTGTGACCCCAGCAGATCCTTCCTGCTGACTGGCCAGCAGACGTGCAGGGCGGTGTTCAGCAGGACAGAGGCAAGGGTCTGGCACTGGTACTGGCTGGGAAACGACAGGGGCTGAAAGGAGACAGCAGCTAGGAGGCTGATAACAACCACCCTTCAAGGCAACCACTCCAGGGTCTCTCACAGGCAGACTGGCTGGGAATTTGTGCTGCACCAGATCCCAGCGGTGCCAGAAATGAAAACCAAACAGCCTCCTGGGAACTCCCCAAGGACCAAGCAGCGCAGTCCAAGATGGGAGCTTAAGGTGGCCTCTTATCCCAGGTACACAGGAAGTTGTTCGCTGTCTAAAGCCAATGTCTTGCCCCCTCCACTATCAGTGCTAATGCCGCAGTCTTCCCAGGTGGGCCTGGCTGTGCTTCTTGGGCACTGAGGTGAGGTATGGGACCTGGCCTGAAAGGGGCCAGGCAGAAGACAGCATGGCTCCCAGCAGGAAGGGAGGGTGCGATGGAGGGTTGGAGACCCGTCCTCGAGTGATATGTGGCTCCGTTGCTGCTTTCCTCACCTGGGCACGGTGACGGGGCACATGCTGGCACAGAAGGGCACCGAGTGTGGTGTACACCCGCCTGGGCTTTTAGATACAGGGCACAAACTCATTGGGCATTCGTTGAGGCCTCTGGGGATGTGAGCTGGCCAGAGCTGCTGGGGGTTGTTAAATGTCCCGCCTCCAGCACAGCAAACACAGAGACACAGACAAGTGTTCCAAAGCAGCCACTAAAACTGCCCCCAAGTTTTTTGCATGCCCCACTTTGGGTGAACCAGTTTTTGTGCATCCAAAGCCTCCCACTGGGTGGATAAGTCAGCAGGTTTCTCTGTGCAGAACCAGCTTCTGAGCCAGGGAAATGCGTGCTCGCCCCGAACTCTGACCCAAAATGAGAGAGGCCTGGTGAACGTAGCCTCCCTCTAGGGACATGGGGACAGTGAGTGGGCAGAAGAGCTGTTCCTCCTGCCACCAAGGGACACTGCTGTCCCACTCGCTGGGCCTCACTTCATGCATCTGCCAGTCTCAGCAGTTCTCGGCCAGAAGTGGGTGTTGCATCCACTCCAGCCTGAGGTGAGGAACAGGCAGCAGCAGGCGGTCGGGAGAGTGGCTTGCTTGGCCAGCAAAGGCACTGGGGTTCAGTATGGGTGCACAATGCAGCTGCAGTACTGGGGACAGATGGCCCAATGGGTGTGACCAACAGACAACACCCAGTTATAATGTGGGTGCGCAGAGAATCCTGCAAACAGGCCTCTGCCCAGCCTGTGCTGGCTAGATAGCTGTTCACAGCTGGCAGGATGGCAAGTGCATCGAGTAGGGACCCTGGCTGTGCTCTGTGCTCCCTGTGTAACCGTGGGCCAGGCCGTAGTCTGGGCCTCGCTTCCCAGCTGACCACAGGGCTAAGAGCCTGCCCTGCCCACGGGGCATTGGAAGGACAAATCCAGTAACGCTGGCGAGGTGCTTGCATCCTGCGGGTACCGTGGGTTGGCCCACTCTAGATGAGGCTGCCCCGTGGTATCCATCCAGCGGGACTGGCTGGAGAGAGAGTGCTGCCATTTGCCAGCAAACAGGGCTGGCTTTAGGGCAAATGGTGCCCTTTTTTTGAGTCCGGATGCACGGGGGTTGGGTGACCAGGGAAGGAGGGGAGCCCCCCATACAGTGACTCCTCCCCCCGCAGCTGGGGAGCAATGGGGCAGGAAGTGGGGGAGGAGGGCAGAGATTCCTGCAGCGGCTGGGTCTGACCCAGCCTCGGGAGCAGCCAGTGCAGAGGAAGAGGAAGTCCTGTCCCTCCCCAGCCCGGCCTGGTCTAGCAGCTGGAACCTGGCTCATGGTAGGAGCCCCCTGCCAGGGTACCCCCAGCCCTGCCCCTCCCAGCTCCAGACCCAGCACTCAGAGGCTAAAGGTGCCTTGGGCTGGCTGGGGGTGGGGGGGTTGGCTAGGGTGTCCCCCCGACCACAGTGCCTGGGTGATCACCCATGTCATCCACCTGTAAGGCCAGCCTTGTCAGGAAAACAGCCCTCACTGAGGAGAAGAGCCTGGAGTGTCCTGGGAGAGCTTGCTTTTGAGTCAGCCAGGGTCCACTCTAACCCCCCTAAGTGCGCAGGAAGGATGGCTCTGCTAGCCCAGCATAGCCAGGAAAGGGCTCTGCACACCTGGGGAACAGGTAACTGCAAAGTTACTGGCCCACGACTTTCACACACAGGAGCTGCCCCAGGCCTGGCAGAGCTCCCCTTGCTGGACATGCCCCCGCTGCTGCATCTGGATCCCAACACCAGGGGATATAAGCGCTCCTTGGTCTGAGTAGCATTGTCTCTTTCCTGGCCTCTCGGGCATGTTTCCTAGGCACAAGCTCTGTCTGTTACCCCTTCACAGCAATAGGAACCTGTGGCTCTAGACCCCCCAGGACCAGTGCTGAGCTCCGAGGCTCGCCCGGAGCCCAACTCTCAAGGGCCCTCTGGGTTTACAGTTCCCCTCTTCAGGGACACGTGATTCTGGAAACAAACAGACACATGGGCTTTGTAAGGGTCCCAAAGAACCGTAGCTAGTACAAGGATATAGAGATCTAGGCAAAACAATAACACATCCCTTTGCCTTTCCCTGCCTCAGTTTCCTTACCATTTTGGAGCATTCTTGGGCTTTGGCCAGAGTCCTCTGGGATGTTCAGGATCCCCCCCCCCACTCCCCACATGGCTTCTCCTCCCAATTATGGAGTCTGAGTCTCTCTTTCCGTTCTCCTGCCCAAGCTTTCCTAAAACGGCCCATGACAGACCCTCTTTTTGTAACCTCCAGGCTGCTCTGTCAGTGGCTCCCGATCCAGCCCTGTCAGGACACTGAAGTCCCCCACAGGGCGTCCGTTGTTTCGCTGTCTCTGCCTGGAGTTCAGACTTGAAACTGGGGTGTCCTGGGCAGCAGCCTTGTCCTTGTTCAGGTGCTCCATCTGAATGGACCAGCATCAGCGGTGAGCGACCCTCCATTATTAGCCTTGTGCCAGGTGCAAGAATTGCTTGACACCTCTTGTGGGCTTTAGCTTAATACGGGGGCACAAGACAGCCGAGACGGTAACCAGGCAGCCTGCAGTCTGTCCCAGAGAGCCCCAAGCTCGAGCCGCATTGCCAAGCTGTGCACAGAGCCCTGGCTTGTCAGAGGAGCCCCAGGCAGCTGCTGGGGACGCAGCACTCTGGAGGCCATTTGTTTAGGTGCTGAAACATGGACAAAGGAGCTGCATGTCAGGCTTCTGTGCGGCTGCTTTTCATTCCTCTGGCCCCACTTTTCACCCGCCCAGACACAGGGCCAGAGGGTTCTGGGTCTCCTCCCTTCAGCCCAGAGCAGCTGAGCGCCGCAGTCCGTCAGGCTGGTAACTCCTGTGATAGCTGGGGTTTATTAACGCCCCCGCCAGCTTTTGGGGCATTTAGGAAACTATTCTGAACTCCCGCTTAGCCTTCACATTTTCCTCTTTAATTTTTCCTTATAGTCAATTTTGCTCATAATTGTTTTCAGACTTAGGAAACTGGCCCTTTCAGAGAGCCAAGGAAACGTAGCGCTGGTGAGGACTGCGTTCTGGCTGTACATAACGAATGTCATCAAATCGTGATCACTTGTTTGGCAGCAACCGCTAAATTGTGAGTCCCGTGTTCCATCCATTGTCTGTCCCTACCAGGTCTTGGAGAGACAACTGCAAAGTACAAGGCCTAACGGAGAATTGCTCGGAGTAAAATGCTGTGGTGGAAAAGGTTTGTCTTTTATTTTTGAGCCTCCAAAGACGTGAGCCTTCCAGCCCCCAGCCCCATGGTAATGCAGCTCCTCTCTCTCTACTCTAGCTAGATGTGTAAGAGCTGTTTGTCCTGCACACCAGTCTAACAGCCCCTCCCCATTACCCAGCGTGGGCTGGCATGCTCCTGCGTTTCTGAGCTGGCATGACTCTCAAGTCCTGTGCTTACATCAGACTCTCAGCTGTCTTTTCAATAGTAGAGTAAGGCCCTAGCCCCAGAGAGCCCTGGACGGGGCTAACCCCGGAGGAAGGGCCATAGCTCGAGGGCTGCTCCGCTATGCGTGTGGAAGCAGCTGTGTAGTCCCAGGAATGCTGCACAGACCACAGCCTGGCAGCGATGGGCTAGGTGGTCTGGGCGCAGAGTGTGGAGCACTATCTCTGCTCTCGGGTGATACTGAGATGTGCACATGGCAGCCGAGCTCCTGCAGTAACTCCTGCAACAGCCTTAGAGCTGCTGGCTACACAGCGCCCCGGGCCACAAGCCTCCGATAGACCCCCTCCCCTAGCATCTTTCCTGCCAGAGCTGTGGTAGGGATGGGCGAAGGGAACCTCTCTCAGGAGCCCACTGGCTTCCAGAAAAGACACCCGGAGGTTCCCATGTCATCCCAATGCAATCAACCAAGAGACCCACTCCCCACCTAGCCCCCTCTACACACAGTCAATGTCAACACCTGCAGGGTCTGTTGGTGCCTCCTCCCCTCCATACACAGACCAAGGGGCTCTTGTGTTATCTGCCCCTTTCCATAACACATAAACCGGGTGACCCCATGACTTGGACAGGCAGCAGGTTTAAAACAAACATAAGGACGTACTTCATCACCCTACGCACAGTTAGCCCGGGGAACTCCTTGCCCAGGAACGTTCATAGATTCCAAGGCCAGAAGGGACCATTGTGAGCCTCTAGTCTGCCCCCCTGTGTAACGCAGGCCAGAGACCTGTCCTACTACAAAATGAGGAATAACTGGCTAGGTGGTAGCACAGCTGGAAACAGGCCAGCTCTACCTTTTTTGCCGCAGTTGTGCCACCAAAAAAGGAAAAAGGAAAAAGTTGCCACTGAACTGCCGCCGAAGAAGGAAACCAAAAATAATCTAAGTGCCGCCCCAAGAACGGACAGAGTGACGCCCTTTCAGATTTGCCGCCCAGGCACCTACTTCCTTAGCTGGTGCCTAGAGCTGGCCCTAGCTGGAAAGGATCTGGGGCTGGAGTGGCTCAGAAAACCATAGAACCAGGGGTTAGAAGAGGCCAAAGGGTCATCTAGTCTGATCCCTGCCATGATGCAGGATTGCACATACTGAATACGAGCAATTGCAAAAATGGCTAATACCCTTCTGGGGTGTATATTGGTAAAAGCTTCTAAGTCTGAGGCGAGTTAAGTCCTTGTATCTCTGAGCACTGGTCACAGGTGGCTGGCCCCCCGGCATGCATCTCTCTGTACCCACACCTGGCACGGGCTGTGCTGTGGCCCTGCCTGGCGGCACACCACAAGAAGCACGTGGAAACTAAGGGAAATGATTCTAAGGGGTGAGCATGGAAATGGGGGGAGGGTTCAAGGGAACATTTAGGCCCAGAGCTTGAACCCTTGGAGCTGGCAGTCACATGGAGTGAGGCTGGGGTCTGCCTTGGGCGATGCAGCTGGGCCCCATGTCCTGAGTGGGTTTCCCTGGTTCCGGCACTGGGGGCATTAGGGGAAGGCGAGGACACCACTCTAATCCTGTCTCTCCCGCTGCTGGCACTGGGCTGTTCCAGCTTCCATTGGCAGGTTCGGTCTGTACATGTCAAGGTGCAGACGGCAGGAGACAGTGCAGAGACACAGAGAGGGGGGTCTGGCAAACCATTGACAGCAGATGATGCAAAGGAGGGAGGGAGGCTGTACAGATGAACCCTGGTGGTTCGGAGAGGAGGTGGCTAGGGGGCAGGTGTGTGGGAGCCGACTGAGGCTACCGAACTCTGTTACTTTCTGGGGATGTGCTGCCTGGCACACGCAGGGGGAGGTGTCATGAATCCAGGAGATCTGTGCTATGCCCCAGCCTTGGAACAGTCTCTTTGATGTGCCAGACCTCCCAAGGGGTCCCACTCCCCTGGTCAGCCCTTCTCTGCACCTCTTCCAGTTTGAATTCGTCTTTCTTGACCATGGGTGACCAGTTGGGAGAGCTCTAGGCACTGAAATTGGATTGTCCGGCTGCCATTTTCAGCTTTCTCCTGGCCCCATCCCACTGGCATGGCTGCCAAGCAGAGAGCCAGGGCCACCAAATACAAACCCAGCTGGGATCCGAATCCTGCTGTGAATAGTCTGTACTGCAGAGCCCCAGGGCAAAGCCGGGACCAGCATAACCAGACGCCTTGGGCAGGTGCCTTTGCCTCATGCCCTGCAGCACAGCAGTGATAATGCGGGACCAGAGCCGTGGGAAGGAAACTCACCCCATGTCACAGCTGTGACAGCACCAGTCAATCAGATTCCCCGCTGCCATTTCACCCTGGCTCCCGTAACAGCTGCTGGGGCTGTGGTTAGTGGTTTCAGAGCTGGGGGTGGTGGGACGTGCCGTCGATGGATTGGATTCTAGCTCCTCCAGTGACCTCTCTGCAACTCAAAACTCACCCTAGCACCTCAGACTCCTGGCACGCTGAGCAGTGCTTATGGCTGGCTCTGCCTGGGATTGAGGAAAAGGAGCCTGCCTGCTCCAAAGGTCAGAACTCCCCTAATCCAGGAAATGAGAAAGCCCTAGCCTTGTGAGGAGCTCTGCTGGGGCTTTGCTCCACCCGTGCTCCGTGAGATGCCCGGGAACATAGCGCTGCGGCTGCTGTCTGGGCCAGCTCTGCACCTGCAGATGGATGCAGCCACCCAGGGATGGCCAGGCTCCCTGGCAGAGCTGCGACGCTCGTAACTGAAATGCCCCTTGCTAATGTGCGGCAGCACAGCCAGGGGTGGCCCTAGACTAGCTGCCAGCAACTGGCGCCCTAGGCGAACCATGCAGTCAGTGCCCTCACCCCCAAGCCCCAAGGGCAGATCTAGGCTGAGGTTTTTGGTAAACTGGGAAACATTTTGCATCTTTTTTCCTTTTAATGTTTTTTAAGCATTTTTTTTAAACAGCAGCTTAATTATTTGATTTGTCCATCCATCCGTCTGTCCAACCAATGTTTCTGAGATCAGACAAAATAGAGACATAACATTTTCAGAATAGATTTGTACACGACAGTAGATGATATTTCAGTCCAATTTCAAATAAAAATGCATTAAAAATGTAATTATAATTTTTATTATTACAAATCCAAAATCATCCATTACGCTATCCTGCTTTAACTGCCATTACCACCACATCCAATACAGAAAGAAATAAGAAAACTCTTCAATGAACTTCAACCTGTATTTACAAAACACCCCGAATTAAAAACACTCTGTGCTTTTAAAACATGACTTTTCTTGCTTTAAGTTTTGAAAATTCAGTCACTAGTTCTTTTAGATCCAGTTTTCCAGCATTTCATGCTCTATTGACATTGTGGCAACTCCAACAAGTCTCTCTTGCACCATTGTTGAACGCAGATATGTTTTTATCAATTTTAACTTTGAGAAGCTACGTTCCTCACTAGCTACAGAAACTGGCAAAGTTAAAAGAATGCATAGAGCTATAAAAATGTTTGGAAAACTGTCTGTGAGTTTATTTTCACAAACAAACTTCAGGACTTCTTCAGGAGTGGAATATTTCTTAAGTTGTCTTGAAAAAGCCTGAAGCTTACTCCACAAATCTGTAGCATCAATGTCTTTTGAATTTTCATGAGTCAATGCCGACTCCAGTTTTATACAAAATTCTCTTATCTGTTTTGCTGTTTTCTTTTTCAAGCTGTGGATATCATATAGAAAGCCAAATACTGACTCTAGCTGCTGCATCTGTTGAAATCTTTCGTCAACCGAGCGAATAGCAGTATCAAGGACTGCGAAGTAGAAATTCACTTTGAACCTTTGTTTTGGGTTTTGAATGGGTGTGTCTTGTCCTTCATAGGAAAACTGCTGTTTCTTTTGCCAAATGTGAACTGGATCTAGTTCAATTTCTGTCAAAAAGTCTATTTCTTCAGCAAGCTCGAGAGAATCTACTAGTGTTCTTTCGAACTCTTCATCACTTCTGAATTCCTCCAGAATATTTTTAGTTTGCTGCAGTTTTTGAATAGCAGAATGTATGTTCAAGTTCTTTTCCTGAAGCTGCTTACTAGTGAGATTAATCTTGAAAAGGATATTATACCACAAAATGAGGGAAGTCACAAATTTGAACTTGGAAAGGCCATTTGCAAGAGCTTCTGCATCTGAACGTGCTGTATTGTCAGATGATCCAGTAAAGGTAGTATCATCGAAATTTCAATTAGGGCATCATAAATATTTCCAAGTTCATAGCGAAGAGGCTTCAAAGCATCAATGAGACTCTCCCATCTTGTCTGACTAAGTGGTTTCACAATTAGAGAATTCACACGGTGAGTCAGAATCTCCCAACAGCGTATTGAGCCTGAGAGAAACACATAAACACGTTGCACCGGGTCAAAGAAATTGCTTGCCTCCAAACAGCATCTAGCAGCATTATTGACAACCAAATTCAGAGAATGCGCACTGCAAGGAACGAAAAAGGCCCTAGGATTGATTTCCATCATTCCCCTTTGCACACCATTGTCTTTACCCTTCATATTACTCCCATTATCATAGCCTTGGCCACGTAAGTTTTCAACAGATAATGACATTGTTTCAAGCTCTTGTAGAATAGTTTCAGTCATAAATGCTCCAGTCGTCTCCTGCAGTGGTACAAAACCCCAAAAATGTTCCTTTATGACCACTTCAACATTATCGTCATCTGCAGACTTTTCCATATCCACAAAATGAATGATCATCATCATCATGATCATCTGGTGTACAGTCCAGTATTATTGAAAAGTATTTTGCAGAATGGGCAGCTTCTACAATTTTCTTTTTAATGGCATTTGCTAGGATTTGAATCAGTTCATTCTGCATATTTTTTCCTAAGTAATGAACCTGTGTTTCATGATCAGTTATTTTATGTAGCTGCTCCTTCATGACTGGATCAAACAAAGCTAGGTATTCAAAAATTTTTAAAAGTTTCCATTACCTGGAGTGTATAATTTTTCATTTCTACCGCAACCGCGGAATGCTAAATTTTGCCCACCGAAAACTCTCACTAAAGCAATCAGATGGTCTAATATTTGTTGCCAATATTCTTCTTTTTCCTTGATCACATGTAAATTTTCTTCATCGATAGTTTTTCCTTTTTTCAATCATAATTCAAGTTCTTTCCAATTTTGAAAACATTCCAAATGTTCTGTACTTCTGTCATGTGAAGAGAGAATTGAAGATATGTTTTTCCAGTCCTTTGAACCATTTTCAGTGATGTACCAATTGCTTGATTTCTAAACAACTTGCAGAAAAAGCAAAACCCAGAGTCTTTTGACACTGAATATTGTAACCAGTTTTGATGAATTTCTTCCCCATTAATGAGTTTCCTCTTGTAATGCCGAGCAGAGAATTTTCTTTTATTTCCTTCTTTGGGAAGGGAAATTCATGAACTTGTTCGGGTCCATGTTCCACGAGAATTTGCCACACACTGTCATCATATCTGGGCCATAAAGCTGGGTCCCCATACTGTAACTTGTTTGTAACTTCCTCATCCTTTCTTCCTTCCACTTCATTTATTTCAATTTCTGCACGTGTCTCTGAAGGTGAATAATTTTTCTCCACTTCCATATCAGTCTGATGCTGTGAGCTGCCTTCATCTAGAAGTAAGTTTCCATCATCTTGATGTTCCAAACTGCTTTCATGAGGATGTGAGCTAACCTCCTCTCCAAGTAAAATTCCTTCATCTGGATGCTGTGAACTGCTTCCATCTTTATTTGGATTAAAGAGAAGATATTTCAGGAAGGACCCCTGCTGTTTTGCTTGGTCCTTTTCCTTCACAGCCTTTCATTTACTATACTCAGCTCCTGATGGTTTTCTTTTTCCTCTTTCTGCCATGGGGTATTTGAATATTGTTATGTACTGTGCTCCCAACTGCAAGCATTATAGCATTAAGGATGGCTGACACACCACATGGTTGGCGATTTAAACCACATTGCAGCCATCTTAAAGGTTCAATGATTAGTAACATACACCTCACTTACCTATTAAAACAGTTAGTTACAGCGTTTACACGGAAACAAAATGACCTTTTTCAAATTTAAAACCCGACACTGGTTGTTTGGAAAGTAATCCCCTTCCTCGTGGTTACCCGCTTGGAGTGTGATGTCATCACTTTCGTAGTCTATTAAGCATTAACGCTGTTACTTTTCATTTATGGGCCTTATTTATTACATGTGGACCAGTTATAACAAAAAAAAGTTCATAATTATACAGCCCGACAATAACGCTAAGGTTTAATAACACTTAAAGATACTCACATTTTGGATTTATAATGCTGAAAGAGGTTATTCTTTATTCTTTGGCACCAAGAAACACAATTTTCCACAGTATTCGCTCAATTCTTAACCATCTACCTGCGACGTGTGTTAAAATGACCGTTTGACATGTATCAATTCACGATATCTCCGCTCTACATGAATTTCAGGCTATGCGACCTTGATGTATATTCGAGTGAGGTGTCACTAGCGTTGTAGCTCTTGCCTCTGGTGGATTATTTCATTGTGGCTGAAATATTACTTATCAGAATTGTGGAGTGGGTCATCTTGACCCTACATCACAAATTGAAACAAACTTTCGCTAAAATATTATTTATTTTTGCAGTAAATAAAAGATTTGACATAGTAATAAATTCTCAGAAATGTAGAGAAATGAATTATAATTCATATTCCCCCTGTACGCACACAGGAATTGAAATAATGACATCTTCGTTATTTTATTTGTATTTTTTCATCTTTTTCATTTTTTTTTTTTTATTATTATTTTTATTTGATTTTTTCCTCGAATTTGGTGCCCCATTTAACTCGGCACCCTAGGCGACTGCCTAGTTCGCCTATATGGACGGCCCTCCCCGAGCACAGCTCATCCCACTTGGACATCGTTCCCCCGGCTGCTGCACGCAGGGTGGTTGAGAAGCAGGGAAGCTAGTCCAGCCACTGGGTCTCCCAGGGCAGCATCCACGCAGAGATGGGGCTGGGGGAGGCACTGCAGTGCAGACAGGTCTACGTGCATGTGTGGAGACTGCGGTGGCAGGGCTCTCAAGGACTGCCCCAGTACCGCCAGCCCTGGAAGCTCGTGCCTGTGTCTCTGCCATGCGGCCAAAGGAGCAACACTGGTAGCTGCCGGAGGCTGTTGGGCCTGGCAGCTAAAGTGCTCAGCGCCTGCCATGCTGTGTCTGGCCTGCTCCCAGGCGGGATCAGAACACAGGCCAGTTCCTAAGTTCCCTGTAAGCAGGGGCACAGATTCACAGGACCTATTAAGTGCTCAGGAAACCTGCTCAGGGAGCCCGCCCGGCTGGGGAAGGGGCATCCCTCTCCCAGCCCCAAACCTGCAGTGGCCGGGGGATGGGCACCACTTCCCCAGCCCCAACCTAACCCTCTGCTCTAGCCCTGAGCCCCTCATCCCCAGCCTGCACCCCCAGCTGGAGCCCTCACACCCCTGCACCCCAACCCTCTGCCCCAGCCCTAAGACCCCTCCCAAACTCCAAACCCCTCGGCCCCACCCCCATCACGTGAATTTTGTTATGTGCCCCAATATGAAGGAGATGTGTGACACATCACCTTCATATTGGGGCACATAACACAATTCATTCTGCACATGGGGGGGAACACTGCCACGCTCACACCGGGCTCACCGCTTCCAAGGCTGGTGCAGCTTCATGGGTGAGGTTTCATTCAGATTCGCTCCTGGACCCGTTGGCATATTGGCCAATAAGTGGCCTGTGTTCTCATGAACACGGCTACACTGCTGGATGGGCGCTGGCAGAAGTTGCTTGCTGCGTGGGAGGCTGTGGGTGGCATTAGCCCATTGGCCCCTGCTCCCATCCCACTCCCCTTAGCCCATCATCCCCTCACAACACTGCCTCCTCCCAGTATCCCCCTCCTGCACTGGGGGGTCACTGCCCCATGTCCACCTCCTCCCCTGCCTACAGCAGCAGGAGGAGACAGAGAGGCTGTGGGCTCGCGGGGACATGGCAGCCCTGGTGGTGGGCAGGATGAACTACAGCCTCCTGCCTGCCCGAGCCCTGCTGTCGGTGGTGGTGTCATTGAGATACAGTGCCTGGGACAGCTCTGTTTGCTGGCTGGCCAAAGGGCAGAGGTGCATGTTCCAGGGGCAGAGAGAAGGACTGACAACTGGGCCTCTGGCCAAACTCCAGAGGCTGGGCTGGTTGGGGAGCAGCTCTGCACCCCTGAGCCCAGACCCATGACGAAGTGGGGGCAATTTCCGGCTGGCCCATCCTGAGCCGACTGGTGGACTCTGGACCTGTCTCACCTATGGTCTTCACTTGTCCACATGCCTTTTGTAGTCCTCCTTCACCTTTTCAAGGTATCCCTTGACCTCTTGTTGCCTGGGATGAATGTGTCGTACAAGGTCTGAGGCAGATGGGTTGGGGGAGGATGTTGTGGTGAAATCGATCTAGCATCATAAGCATTGTTTGAGGCTCTGGTTGATTCTTTATGTTTTGCAGTTCAACTGAGTATGGTAGGACAGTTCCAGTAGGCCCTATTCTTCTCCCTGTTTAACTTTATCTTGACCTGTAGCCCTGGAACCTTGTCCCAAAGATACAGCTCTGACCCACGAGGCCCCAGCCCACATTCTCAAGTCCTATAATTTCCTCAATGCAACCTGCCGCCAGGACCTGCTCGTGCTCATCTAATCTGCCTGTCTCTGGAATTCCACTTGAAGAGTTGGGCATTATCAACTGAGAACTACACGAAACCTGGGAAGGGATCACGTGTAAGGAACTGCATCAATCTTCCCCCCAGGACCTGCAAAAGTGGCAGTTCTTCAACTGTACCATGCCTCCACCCTGGCAGGACACTTAGGCTGATATAAAACCCAATAATTAACATCCCGTTTCTTCTAGGAGCCCTGTTTGCAGCACAGTGTTCTTGGTGCTGAGCTGCCTCACTTGCTCCTGCAGCCCCTGGCTGTCTGAGGTCAGCTGCACAACTTCATAGAATATCAGGGTTGGAAGGGACCTCAGGAGGTCATCTAGTCCAAACCCCTGCTCAAAGCAGGACCAATTCCCAACTAAATCATCCCAGCCAGGGTTTTGTCAAGCCGGGCCTTAAAAACCTCCAAGGAAGGAGACTCCACCACCTCCCTAGGTAACGCATTCCAGTGCTTCACCACCCTCCTAGTGAAATAGTGTTTCCTAATATCCAACCTGGACCTCCCACACTGCAACTTGAGACCATTACTCCTTGTTCTGTCATCTGCCACCACTGAGAACAGCGGAGCTCCATCCTCTTTGGAACCCCCCTTCAGGTAGTTGAAGGCTGCTATCAAATCTCCCCTCATTCTTCTCTTCTGGAGACTAAACAATCCCAGTTCCCTCAGCCTCTCCTCATAAGTCATGTGCTCCAGACCCCTAATCATTTTTGTTGCCCTCCGCTGGACTCTTTCCAATTTTTCCACATCCTTCTTGTAGTGTGGGGCCCAAAACTGGACACAGTATTCCAGATGAGGCCTCACCAATGTCGAATAAAGGGGAACGATCACGTTCCTCGATCTGCTGGCAATGCCCCTACTTATACAGCCCAAAATGCCGTTAGCCTTCTTGGCAACAAGAGCACACTGTTGACTCATATCCAGCTTCTCGTCCACTGTGACCCCTAGGTCCTTTTCTGCAGAACTGCTACTAGCCATTCGGTCCCTAGTCTGTAGCAGTGCATGGGATTCTTCCGTCCTAAGTGCAGGACTCTGCACTTGTCCTTGTTGAACCTCATCAGGTTTTTTTTGGCCCAATCCTCTAATTTGTCTAGGTCCCTCTGTATCCGATCCCTATCCTCTAGTGTATCTACCACACCTCCTAGTTTAGTGTCACCTGCAAACTTGCTGAGAGTGCAGTCCACACCATCCTCCAGATCATTAATATGATATTAAACAAAACCGGCCCCAGGACCGACCCTTGGGGCACTCCGCTTGAAACCGGCTGCCAACTAGACATGGAGCCATTGATCACTACCCGTTGAGCCCGACGATCTAGCCAACTTTCTATCCACCTTACAGTCCATTCATCCAGCCCATACTTCTTTAACTTGGCGGCAAGAATTCTGTGGGAGAGTATATCAAAAGCTTTGCTAAAGTCAAGGAATAACACATCCACTGCTTTCCCCTCATCCACAGAGCCAGTTATCTCATCATAGAAGGCAATTAGGTTAGTCAGGCATGACTTCCCCTTGGTGAATCCATGCTGACTGTTCCTGATCACTTTCCTCTCCTCTAAGTGCTTCAGAACTGATTCCTTGAGGACCTGCTCCATGATTTTTCCAGGGACTGAGGAGAGGCTGACTGGCCTGTAGTTCCCCGGATCCTCCTTCTTCCCTTTTTTAAAGATGGGCACTACATTAGCCTTTTTCCAGTCATCTGGGACCTCCCCCTATCGCCATGAGTTTTCAAAAATAATGGCTAATGGCTCTGCAATCTCATCCGCCAACTCCTTTAGCACCCTTGGATGCAGCGCATCCGGCCCCATGGACTTGTGCACGTCCAGTTTTTCTAAATAGTCCCGAACCACTTCTTTCTCCACAGAGGGCTGGTCACCTTCTCCCCATATTGTGCTGCCCAGTGCAGCAGTCTGGGAGCTGACCTTGTTCGTGAAGACAGAGGCAAAAAAAGCATTGAGTACATTAGCTTTTTCCACATCCTCAGTCACTAGGTTGCCTCCCTCATTCAGTAAGGGGCCCACACTTTCCTTGACTTTCTTCTTGTTGCCAAGAAGAAAGTCCACCAGGCAGCCGATGGCCCCTTCAGGCAAGTCCAGTGCTTTTGGGGGCTGTGCTGGTGCTGCTGGGTCCATCTTTCTCACAGTAGGCTCAGTCCTGTACGTTTGTTGGATGTGAACTAGCTGTCACAGCCGGGTCATGGGCAGCCAGACCTAGGAGTCAGAGCCTGAGTCTGCAGCCGTGAGACACAAGTCAAGTGTTGGCAAGGTCAGGGTTAGGGTGACCCGATATCACGATTTGATAGGTATGGCCCCGCTATTTGGGAATTTTTCATATATAGGCACCTATTACTCCCCACATTCTGTCCCGATTTTTCATACTTGCTGTCTGGTCACCCTAATCAGGGTACCAGGGGGTCCGAGGGCAGGAGACAAACTGGAGATCAGAACCATGGGTCAGATGTCAAGAATCACCATGGGTTGGGATACCAGGAAATCAAGCTGGGAGGGAGGAGGGGGGCAGGAGCAGGAAACACACCACATGTGGTCAGAGCAGGGTGGAACCCAGTTGTTCAGACAGCTTCCTGTTCCTGCTGCTGGCTTAAGTGAGGCCAGCCAGCTGATCCGCTGCTCTGGGGCTCTGCCAATGAGGGGCCGAGCCTCAAACTGGGGCTGGGCTTCAGGGGTTTCCAGTAAGCTATTTACAGCAGGCTGCCCGTGGAGGACTGGAATGTGGCTGCTTCCAGGAACCCTGCAGGCCTGGGCAATGCCCTCTCCCCAGGAGTCTCACCCTCCTCTCCAGGCCTTTCCCACTGGGGTTTGCCGGGATCCCACTGGGCTGGGCCCGTGGCCTTGGTGGGGCAGGTTCTGCCCGGAGCCCAGAGTGGGAGCAGTCTAGTCTGGTGGGGATGGGGTGAGGCCAGAGGCAGCTCATATCTTCCATGTTACTTCATTCGTTCTTGCTCCCACTGAGCAGTTGTTTATTTCCCTGGGAGCTCCTGGCAGCCCTACAAGCTCCTCTGAAACAGCAAATGAGTGAAGCGGCAGCCAGGAGGCCGGGAGCCCTGGGCAGCAGGCTCCCGAGTGCAGGGCACAGGGACAGGCCTTCTCAGCCAGAAGGGAGCCTGACGCTAGGTGACCAGGTGTCTGGTTTTCAACCCGAACCCCCGGTCGAAAAGGGACCCTGGTGGCTCCAGTCAGCACCACCGACAGGGCCATTAAAGGTCTGGTCGGCGGTGCTGTGGCGCTAAGACAGGCTAGTCCCTACCTGTCCTGGCTGGCACCGCGCTGCGCCCCGGAAGTGGCCAGCAGGTCCGAGTCGTAGGCGGGGAGTCCACGGGGCTCCATGCGTTGCCCCCACCCTGAGCACCGGCTCCGCACTGGCCAAGGGCGGTGCCTGCAGGCGACAGCCGCGTGGAGCCTCCTGGCCCCCCCGCCTAGGACCCAGACCTGCTGGCTTCTTCTGGGGCACAGTGTGGTGCCAGGACAGGCAGGCAGCCTGCCTTAACCCCCCCTGCTGCGCCGCTGACCGAGAGCCGCAAGAGGTAAGCCTGCACCCCAACCTCAAGCCCCTACCCCAGCCCTGAGCCCCCTTCCAAACCTGGAGTCCCCTCCTGCACCCCAAACCCTTCATCCCCACCCCCAGCCCAGTGAAAGTGAGGGAGGGTGAAGGAGAGCGAGCCACTGAGGGAGGGGGAATTTATTGAGTTGGGGGTGGGGCCTTGGGGAAGGGACGGGGCCTCAGGGCAGAGGCGGGGCTAGGGTATTTGGTTTTGTGTGACTAGAAAGTTGGCAACCCTACCTGACGCAAGGAGCCCAGCTCTGGAACATGGCTTGTCTGGGTCCCAGGATGGGGTGGGATGGGCAAAAGGCCTTCAATAGAAGGACATGGCACAGGAAGTCATGGGACAGGGCTCAGGGTGCAGGGCTGGTACAGGCACCCCCAGGCTCCACCCAGCACAGCCACGGTCCAGAGACCCGCCCCCGAGCCATGTCTGATGCTGACTCGGCTCTGCAACTGCAGCCAAAGCACCGGGGGATGAGGGGCCAGAGCGCCTGAACCCTTCCCTCCCCTTCCCTGCATATACCCAAACCTCCCCCTCCTCTCCCCTGCACCCTCCCAATCTCCTTCCCCTCCCCTCCCCTCCTCTGCACTTCCCCAGCCTTACTCTCCTTCCCTGCACTCACCCTAACCTATCCCTTCCCTCTCCCACTCCCTAGTGGCCGAGTTCCCCCAGCCAGTGGCTCTCTGGGCTGATGCAGTTCAGGCCTGTCAGTTTCTTGGCTGAGGGTGCACAAGGGATTGACGTGGTTGGCATCCCACTCTGCCACTCTGACTGCCCTGACCCGAAGGATCAGGTCCCCGTGGGGGGTAGTTTGATCCTCTGCCCCCACATTGCCTCAGTCTAATGCTGTCACCTAACTAAGGACTGGTCGGGCCTTGGTTCTGAGCCCCTCCCCAAGGCCTGGGGCTGAGGCGAAGCCGCCCCTCCGGCCATGCTATGGAAGCAGATCAGTCAGCCCCTGGAGTGCAGTGGGGTGGGGGGAGGTCCCCCTACTTCCCCAGGCCCCGGTGCAGTGATGGGGCAGGGTCCCCAGTCCCTGCAGGGCTGCTTGCACCTCATAATGCTCCCCCTGCACAGCCTGTCCCATCCACGCAGTGAGGCAGGCGCTGTTATTGAAGGGGAGGAGCCGGTTCAGGGCGTGCACATCTGGGAGAAATGTGCCTGGCACCCGGCATGCCTGGGCCTCAGCTGTGGAGCCAGCCTGGCGCAGAAGAGACTCAGAAACGGGCCTGTTCCCAGTCCAGCTAGTGACACTCGCCACGTAGAGGGAGCAGTGCAGGGCACACAGCTGTATGGACCCAGGCCAGGGGGAGTGGCAGTATGGAGCATGGGGACAGAACACAGGGAGGGTGAAGCATGGGGGTTATAACGGCCGGAGAGGGGCAGTACGGAGTATGGGGTTATAATGCTGGGGGGGCAGTGTGGTGTGTAGGGGTAATACCAATGGGGGGAGATGTGAAGTATGGGGATTACAATGCTGTGGGTGGGGTGGAATATAGGGGTTGCAACACTGGTGGCATGGGGCATGGGGGTTATTGCGCTGGGGCCTTGGGGGTTATAATACTGTGAGGAGGGCAGTATGGGGCACCTAAGTTATAACGCTGGGGGTGTGCGGGTTATAACGCTGCGAATGTGGGGGTTATAACTCTGCGAGAGGGGCGGTATGGAGAGTGGGGGTTATAACGCTAGGGGTGTGGGGCTTATAATGCTGCGAGGGGGCAGTATGGGGGCTCAGGGGTTATAACGCGGGGGGGGTATAATGCTGAGAGGGGGGAGTATGGGGGCATGGGGGTGATAGCACTCAGAGGGGGGCGCTGGGGGTATGGGGGTTATAACGCTGCGAGGGAGCAGTATGGAGCATGGGGGTTAGAAAATGGGGGGCTGGAGGATGGCTGGATCACCCCTAAAGCCAGCATGTCTCCGACCTCTCTCTCCAGGTCTTGGGCTGTTTTCCCAGTGACCCTGAATGGGGAACAACTGATGGGAGGGTTGGCTCCCGTCTCCACCCGGTGAACAGCCAGGTTAGTGTACCTCTCACCCTGCACAGCCTTCTCTCTCTGCACAGATGTGCCAGGTCGCTCTTACGGAGCTGGTTGTAGGCCATTTCCGCGCTGGTTCCTTCAATTCCCTCGTTTAATCACTGGCAGCCACTCACCGCAAAGCACCTGCACTCGCAGCCAACCATCTACAGGATGCATCCGCCAACCATCCTCTGCTACCACGTTGTCACGGACTCACACGTCGTGCCCACTCTTGGCCCTGTACGGTCCTGGGGGGAACCCTCATCAGTGCGACATCCCTTCTTGGGGGTCCACTCTCTTCTGGGGGTTAAGCCCCTCTGTCTCCTGGAACCGCACCTCTCTGAGTCTTAGCATGCCTGTCTCTTGCCGTGGGCCCCCTCAGGGAGTCCCCTCGCTTTGGACCCCCGGGGCCTCCACTCCCAGAGGGAATAATGCAACCCTGTTCTCTAGACTGGAGTGATTCTCAGCCAGTGTAAAACAGGAGGGTTTATTGAGTGTCTGAGCACAGCATAGGAAACTCTCAGGGCCCTAAGGCCTGGCCTCCCTCAGCAGAGCACATCCAAGTCTCCCCTGCATCCAGGTAAAAGCTGCCTGCTCTCTCTCTCCAGTCCGAGCGCCCCCCCCCCCCCCCCCCATCCCGCTTTCCAGCTGGGTATCTGATATCACCTCCACTAAGTCCCACCTCTGTCCATTGTCTTCTATCCAGGTAAACAGGATCGCCTGGGCCTCCTCTCTCTTTCTGTCCTCTGTCCCTCTCTGGCTGGAACCAACTGGTCAGGTCACCGGGGTCCTCTCTTCACAGCCCAATGTCCTCCGGCTAGCCAGAACCGGCTGTGACTCCTGAGCTGGGCCTCCCAGTCACCAGGTCACCGGTCGCTGGGGTATCCATTCTCCAGGCCATTGGCTGGTGTCCCAAGTTCCATCACCAGTCCTCTGTACCAACAAGCTCCCTCTCCTCGTTAAACCAGTAACACCCAGGGAAATTGATTCTCACCCCCTCTGCAGGCACTCCATTGAAAAAAACAAGGAAAAACCAAGAAAACCCTCAACTTCATCACATGGGGGTTATAACCCCATGAGAGGGGCAGTATGGAGCATGGGGGTTATAAAACTGGGGGCGTGGAGGTTATAACGCTGGGGGTGTGGGGGTTATAATGCTGCGAGAGGGCAGAATGGAGTGTGGGGGTTATAAAACGAGGTGTGGAGGTTATAACGCTGGGGATGTGAGGTTATAACGCTGCGACGGGGCAATATGGAGCGTGGGGGTTATAACGCTGGGGGTGTGGGGGTTATAATGCTGCAAGAGAGGTGGTATGGAGCGTGGGGATTATAATGCTGGGGGTGTGGGGGTTATAATGCTGCGAGGGGGTAGTATGGGGGCATGGGGGTTATAACGCTGGGGTTGTGGGGGTTATAACGCTGCGAGAGGGGTGGTATGGAGCGTGGGGGTTATAACGCTGGGGGCGTGGGGGTTATAACGCTGGGGTGTGGGGGTTATAACGCTGTGAGAGGGGCGGTGTTGAGTGTGGGGGATATAACGCTGGGAGTGTGGGGGTTATAACGCTGTGAGAGGGGCTGTATTGAGTGTGGGGGTTATAACGCTGGGGGTGTGGGCATTATAACGCTGTGAGAGGGGAGCGTGGAGGTTATAACGTTGTGCACAGGGGATTATAACACTGTGAGAGGGGTGGTATATAGTGTGGGGTTTATCCCCTGTGTGGGATGTGGCCTCTTTGCAGTGTAGCACCAACTGGATCGATCTCTAGCTAGGTCTTTAGGGTGGTCTGCCTGGACAGTCAGTTGATGTCAATCATTGGCAGTTTTGTTGCACCACCATAGCTTTTGGTACCCAAGTGGTCATCGGCCATGCAGCAGCATTCCTTGGTAAACATGCTTCAGAATTCGTCGGTCTTCCCTCCTTATATGTCCATACAGAGAGACTGACCCAGCGCAGATGGAGGCATTTGCTGGGTTCAGATCCATATATCCTTATTTCTGATCTCCTGCTACTTGATATGGAACAGCAGACGAAGCGATGAGAATCGAAAACCTCAATCCGGTCTTCTCAGCCGCGGTTTGCTGCCGTGGGACAGAGTGATAGAACCACGGTTCTGTAGATCCTCAGCTTCATAGCAATCTGGATTACACAATGTCCCCACAAAGGCCAGTGAAGAGCATCTGGGAATAGCTCACCTAATCAATCCCCTGCCACTGCAGAGGCCTCAGGCATTGATGGCACCTTGGTCTCCCCGTTCTCTGCCTGTGGCACACATGAGTTTAATCTCCTGGTGACTGTATGCTCTGGTCTCACTCCTGGTGTCAGGTTAGTATACGGGTGATTGGGTGCAATTTGGTGGTCTGTGCTGTACAGGAGGTCAGACCAGATGATCTGGTGGTTCCCTTCTGGCCTTAAGCTCTCTGGCTGTCTGAGCAATGTCTGTGACATTTGCCAAGTATTTGAGAGCTGCCAGCTGCTCCATATTCCAGCCAGACAGGATAAGACTGAGCTGGAGTCTGATTGATGGTAACCACTGGGGACTTGGTTTTGTCCAGTTTAATAACCAGCCCAATGCGCACTGCTTCTTGCTGGAGAGGATCTAAACAGTTAGTCATGTATGGGATGTTCTGGGACTTATCGTATACATCAGTCACTGGAGAATCAGGCCATGTATATTCCCTGTCTTTGGGAGTCTCCTGTTTCTCCCTCTGCATTTCCTTCCTAGCTGGGACTTTTCTTCCTCTCAAACTCCATCCATCCATCAGAGCTAAGGCTACAGAAGGGGTTGCTATGGACCGTCCCTCAATTCCTGGTTTTCAGAGGTTTCAGCTGGCGTTGTGGAAGTGTATGAGGCACAGCCTGTCAGCCTTAACTGTGGTAAGGAAGCTTGGGGCAGTGCATTTCCCTTGTTTGTGAAGACATTGTGGTTGTGAGAGAGGAATGATTGGGGGGGCACAAGGAAGCTTCCTGGGAACCTCACTGCCACTCAGCTCTGAGCTCTGGCCTCCTCCTGGCCCCTCCATGTCCCCAGTAGGGTAACTGAGGAGCACAGCTAGCAAGTGGAGGTAGCAAAGGGTGGGGACTTCCTGTGAAAGATTGAGGAGGCTAGCACCTGAAGATGTCAAAGGTATTTGGAAACATGCCCAGGAGTTGAAGACTGCAGGAATCATCTGGAACTCTAGAAGTTCTTATATCTCCTCTATTTTTGTGGCCAGAAGAAAGAATGGGGACATAAACATGTGCATAGATTATTGTACTTTGAATAGACGTACAATCCCTGACTAGTATGCACCCCAAGGGTGGATGATGCCTTAGACTGCCTAAAGGGAAGTTGTTGGTTTTCTGTTTTGGATCTGAGAAGCGGCTACTATCAGATACACATGGGACCAGCTGATATGGAAAAGACAGCCTTCATCTGTCCACTCAGATTCTACGCATTTTGGAGAATGCCCCATGGAATAGCTGGGGCTCTGGTCACATTCCAGAGATTAATGGTGCAGACGATTGGTGACATGAACCTTCTGGAAGTCCTGATGTATCTGGATAACTTGATACTGTTCGGTCTCACTTTAGAAGAGCATGAAGATTGCTTGTTGAAAGTGTTGGACTGTCTGCAGGAACGAGGGTTGAAACTATCTTTAGACAAATGCCAGTTCTGTTAGGAGAAAGTAAATTACATAGGGCATATTTTCTCTTGAAATGGAGTTGCTGCAGATCCAGACAAGCTGGAAGCCCTGAGGACATGGTCAAGACTCAAAACCTTGAAAGAATTGCAGAGTTTCTTGGAAAAACAACAAAGAGTCTGGTGGCACCTTAAAGACTAACAGATTTATTTGGGCATAAGCTTTCGTGAGTCACGAAAGCTTATGCCCAAATAAATCTGTTAGTCTTTAAGGTGCCACCAGACTCTTTGTTGTTTTTGTAGATACAGACTAACACGGCTACCCCCTGATACTTGACAACATGCAGAGTTTCTTGGGATTCTGCAATTATAATAAGCAATTTGTAAAGGGATTTTCTGCCCTTTGTCAACTCTTAAATGAACTCACTAAGGGGTATCCCTGCATAGAAAAAGGTCAGGCTCTGCATCCAGACACCAACTACTACAAAGTCAAAAAACCCTTTGGAGACTGGTGGACTGGAGATTGTGAGAATGATTTTTGGATGTTAGTAGATACAGTGACGCATGCTCCTGTGTTAGCTTCCACTGATATTAAAAAAAACGTGTCTGCTATAGATTGATACTAGTATGGAAGGACTTGGAGGAGTCCTCTACCAAGAATATCCAGATGGATGGATACCAGCTGTTTATGCTAGTAGGAAGCTAGCATTGTTGGAGAAGAACTATCTAGTTCACAAAGTAAAGT